>NC_140381.1:3202500-3270000 GCF_054491055.1 Hypomesus nipponensis | reverse complement strand
GTACAGCAACTCATTGCTGACTTGAAAGCTAGCTACTAGTCTTTCATCCTTCAATCACCAATTAACAAGGGTCTATTTAATTGCAGTGGTTTGGGAGGGCAGGCAATTAACAGTGACGCTGAACTACACACAAATGCACACACACACACACAAGTGAATAAACACACGCGCACACACAGACACACACTACAATCCTTCTTAATGAGGTGCATCATCAGCTCTACATTCCTCCTCTCCTCTCTCCATCTCCCTCTTTATCTCTCTCCTCTCTTGCTCCATCTTTCTGTTCATCTCATCTCTCACACTCCTCATGTCTCTAAACTCTCACCCTCTTTCTGATTTTTTTTTTTTTTTCAAAAATGAATCACGCATCTTCGGTCTCTCACTCGCTTTCTTTTTCTCTCTCTCACTCTCTTTCCATCTCTATGTCTCTCTCTCTCTTCCTTCCTTGTCCTGTAAATCTCGGTTATTCAAAATGCACTTTTATTTCCTCCTTCTCCTCCAGTTTCTAAGGTCTTATTTCTCAGACTTCCCCCTTATCTTCTCCACCTCATTTCTTTCTACTAACTTCATCTCCCTTTGTTTCTCTGAATTGGGATCAATATGGAATTATACTCCCCCCCCCACACACACACACACATATACACACATATACACACACACACACATACAAACAAACACACAAACAGATTGCAAGGTCCTGTACAGTACTGCCTTTGTGAGATCAAATTACACAGAGACTAAATTGTATGGAACTGAAATAATGACAGGTGTCTTAACTGTGTTGTTCTCTCTCTCACTCTCTGCCTTTATCCCTCTCTCTATGCCTCCATCCTTCCATCCTAGGATCCTTCAAAGGGATGTGTAAACAGATAGATCACTTCCCTGAAGATACTGACTACCAGGCCGATGCTGCAGAATACTTCCTACGTGAGTTCCACCTCTCTCTCCGTCTCTCTCTCTCCCTCCATCTCTCTCTATCTGTCTGTCTATCCCTTCGTTTCTTCCTCTCCTTCCATCGAGGTATTTATACTGCCATCTCACACTACAAGACTCAAACAGAGTGACATGGAGGAAGGGGAAGCAGGAGGAGGAGCAGGAGGAGGATGATGAGGAGGAGGGGGAGGGGGAGGAGGAGGAGGGGAATGGGGAGGGAGAGGGGGAGCGAGGAGGAGGAGGGGAGGAGGAGGAGGAGGGGAGGAGGGGGAGCGGGAGGAGGAGGAGGAGGAGTAGGAGGAGAAGCGGGAGGAGGGGGAGGAGGATGAGGAGGAGGAGGGGGAGGAGGAGGCTAGCAGTGCTGGTCTGTCTCTCTCCCTGTGACTTGCCAATTAGGACACGTACTCTATAAATACCCCGGAGCTATGTTATATGGGTCACACCTCTCCCTCCATGCCTCCGTCCCTCTCCTCCTTCCCTCCCCCCTTTCGTCCCTCCCTCCCTCCCCTCCCTCCTCCTTACCTCCCTCTCTACCCTCTCCCACCCTCTACCCTCCGTCCATCCCTCCATCTCTCTCCTCCTCTCCGTCCCTCCAAAGGTGTGAGAGGAGGTGGGGGAGGAGGAGAGTATGCTGGGGGGCACTTGACCCCCATGGCCTGTCCATGGTTCTGGAACCTACCTACCATCAAGCTCCACCACTCAGTGAACTGTGCTGAGAGAAGCAGGGCTAAAACACCTACCATCACTGCTGGTGTGGGAACGTGTGTGTTGGTTTGAATATGTGTGTGTCTGGATGGCAAGTGAGCGTTTGTGAAGGTGTGTGGGGGTGCGTGCGTGTGTAGTGTGGGAATGTGTGTGCCAAGGAGTGTGTGTGTGTTGTTTTTAATGTGTCTGTGTGAGTACGTCTGTGTCTGGATGGTATGGGAGCGTTTGTGAAGGTGTGTGGGGGTGAACGTGTGCCCAGTGTGTGAATATGTGTGCAAATGTGTGTGTATGCGTGTGTGTGTTTTAGATTTGAGATCTGCCCTAACACTCACTATGCCTCCCACTCCTTCCCTGCGTTGTCATGGTGACCGTTTGAAGTGTGAGGTGTTTGCTACCGGTAGGCCAGCCAGCTCATCAGAATAGCCGAGGTCTCCACGGCGATAGGTGTTTGTTCAGCTTTCTGTTGATGTTGTCATGGTGATGCTGTCATGGTTTGGCTGTTGTCATGGGAACAGATTCTTCAGCGACGTTTGTCTTTGCTGCGCCTCCTCGTCTGTCGTCAACAAACATACGCGTGTTACTGTACCGTGAAGAGAGACCTAGAAACACGCGTGTTACTTTACTCTACCGTGAAGAGAGACCTACAAACACACGCGTGTTACTTTACTGTACCGTGAAGAGAGACATACAAACACACGCGTGTTACTTTACCTTATCGTGTAGAGAGACCTACACTCTTCGTATCCCCTCTTCGTGATACTCTTCGTATCACAAAGAGGGGAGACCAACATAGGGGACATATAAAGGGAAGGAGATAAGGAGACAAGTCTAGTGGACATGCAAAAGAAAGAAGATGAGGAGAGGATTATAGTAATCAGTATCAGGATCAAGACAGGGTTTGTTTGTTTGTTTTATTGGTCAGATCACTTCCTCTAGGCTGGAGGGGTCCTCACAACCTCAGGTCTCCGATAGGCGTCCGTCTCAAATGCCGGTGTCATTACTTGAATCACGACTACGAAGATCAAGCCTGGGGCAAAGGGTGATGCAACACAAACTGTAAACACACACACACACACAATGTCTGATGTTCGTCATTGTTTTACTCCCTCTCTCTCTCTCTCTCTCTCTCTCTCTCTCCCTATCTCTCTCTCTCTTTCTCCTCCCTCCCTTCCTCTCTCTGTTTCTGGCTCCCAGTAGCAGGGTGAGTTGACACATCCTCACATGTGGTTACATAAGACGAGAGAGAGCAGAGCGAGGGGTGCGGGATAGGAGGGGAAGGGAGAAAGAGGGAGGTGAAGAAGAGAGAAGAGAGGGAGACCAGCGAGCAGTGAGAGATGCAGAGGGAGAGAGAGAGAGAGAGAGAGAGAGAGAGAGAGGAGAGAGAGAGAGAGAGAGAGAGAGAGAGAGAGAGAGAGAGAGAGAGAGAGAGAGAGAGAGAGATGGGAGAAGAGAACTGGATGAAGAAGGAGAGAGATTTAGAAAGCTATGAAAAGGAGAGCAGAGAGAGATGAAGTAGAGAGAGTGTAGGGAGAGGAGAGAGGGAGAAAGAAAGACTAGAGGGAGAGGACAGAGACTAAGGAGACAGCGATGAATACGAAGAGAGTGGGTAGAGAGAAAGACAGAGAGAAAGAGGGAGGGAGGGAGGGAGGGAGGGAGGGAGGGAGGGAGGGAGGGAGGGAGGGAGGGAGGGAGGGAGGGAGGGAGGGAGGGAGGGAGGGAGGGAGGGAGGGAGCAGCACCACTGGGTCTGTATATCTGATGGGGGGAGTAAGCAAAGGGGAGGGAGAGGGGGGAGAGGGAGAGGGGGGGAGAGAAAACGATAAATAGACTCTGAAACAGAAAGTAGAGAGGATGGCGTGGAGGAAGGGAGATGGAGCAAACAAACAAAAAGAGGGATGGAGTGAGGGAGGGGTGATAAGATGGATAGATGTTTGGAGGAGAGAGAGATGGATGGCTACGCAGAGAGAGAGCTGGTTGGAGGACAGATCGTATCATAGATGGATTGAAAGACGAGAAGAGTTATGGAGGGGAGAAAGATGGATGGAGGGATGTAGAGATAGATAGTTGGTTGGAGGAGAACAGGATGGATGGAAAGGTGTGTAGATGTCTGGATGTGTGTGTGTGTGTGTGTGTGTATGTGTGTGTGTACTTCCTTAGCGTGTGTGTGTGGTTATCATGCGATGATCCGGTGAATGGGATTATATGCTCAAGAGCTCGGCTTTTACCCAAACTGGCTTCGATATGACACATGGCCGCTGTTCACACACACATATACACGTATGCACATGCACACACACATGCAGCAAAATGCACACACGCACACATACCACACACACACACACACTTTCTGTGACTTACCAAATTTACCACAGAAAATACAACCACCGATCTAAAATTAGAAAGGTAGATGCTACTGGAAATCATTCCACGGTTCTAGAACCCACATGATGGTGACGTCATCATGTGGACGATGTCATCCAGCCGGCTGATGTCATTGGTCCTATTTTAAACCAGAGCAGCCAATGACAGGCACTTCATTTAACTGAGCTACAGCCCAGACAAATGAGTGCATGACGGAGAGAGAAGAGGTATTACCATACACACACACGTACACTGAGACACACTTAACTGATTGACTTTAGCAACTATATGGATGTTGACTTGTTGTGGTTGTTTTACACACACACACACACACAAACACACACACACACACACGGACACAGTGGCTACACAGGTCAAAGCCAGAGAAATCTGACCACTACAATAGCTACCACGGTTACATAAAAAGCCAGATGTCATTGGCTGGCGTGGGGTAGAGGGCTGTGAGGGGGGCTATGCCCCAGTCTCAGAGTGAGAGGGGGAGGGAGAGGGAGAGAGGGGGGGGGGGGGGGGGGGGGGGGGGGGGGGGGCAGAGAAAGAGTGAGAGAGAAAGGAAGGAGGGAGGGAAAGGGAGAGAGGGACAGAGAGAGAGAGAGAGAGAGAGAGAGAGAGGGAGAGAGAGAGAGAGAGAGAGAGAGGGAGAGAGAGAGAGAGAGAGAGAGAGAGAGAGAGAGAGAGAGAGAGAGAGAGAGAGAGAGAGAGAGAGAGAGAGAGAGAGAGAGAGAGAGAGAGAGAGAGAGAGAGAGAGGGAGGGAGGGAGGGAGGGAGGGAGGGAGGGAGGGAGGGAGGGAGGGAGGGAGGGAGGGAAAGCGGGAAAGCGGGTAAGAGAGAGAGAGAGAGAGAGAGAGAGAGGGACAGAGAAAGGGTGAGAGTGAGATAGGGGGGAAGAAAAGAGTAGAGGGACAAGGACATGGAGAGAGAGTGTGTTCACAGTCGAGTTTGTGTTTGGAGCTCCCTGCATGTATGTGTCAGTTTGCAGAACATGTGTGTAAACATCAGGTGTGTGCAGGACCTTGTAATGATCAGGTGGTGTGTGCAGGACCATGCTTGTAATGAATGAACACGTTGTTACGCTGCGTGATGGTGAGGTCAGTGTTTGATCATCAGTGTTTGATCATGTGGCAGAGAGGGCTGAGATAAACATCACTGTAACATGGGTCGCCCCCCCACACACACACACGCACACACACACACACACACACACGCACACACACACACACACACACGCACACACACACACACACACACGCAAACACACACACACACGCACACACACACACACACACACACACGCACACACACACACACACGCACACACACACGCATTCCTACTGTAAGACTTGTCTTTGTTGAGGTGCCACTGCAGTACACCTGATCTCCATTATGTGTGGGATGTGTGCGTGGTGTGTGTGTGTGTTCTTGGGTTACCTCGCATGGGTGGTGTACAGTGTCCGGGAAACACCTTCTCAAGGGAGACAGTGGATGTGCGTGTGTATGTTAGTATGTGTGTGCATGTGTTTGTGTGTGTTTGTGTGTGTGAGAGTTCAGTCTTCTGTTTTATTGCTCATGCATAGATGTGTGTGTGGTGTGTGTGTGTGGTGTGTATGTGTGTGGTGTGTGTCTGGTGTGTATGTGTGTGTGTGTGTGTGTGTGTGTGACGAGTGGTCCCAGGGAGCTCCCTGTGGTGGGTTCGCCCCCGCCTCTATAACTCAGCCACAATTACCAAGTGCTTTTCCACTGGAGCTAATGAAACCATAAGTCACACACACACACAGACACTCACCTATGCACCACCATTAACTCATTACACACACACCACACACACACACACACTACACACTCACTCACCTATGCACAACCATTTACACAATACACACACACACCAGACACGCACAAACATACACCACACAGACATAAACACACACTCCCCACTGCAGTAGATCCAACTAACCGATGAAGGAGGGGGTCAGGAGGAGGAGGGGGGGGGGGAAAGAGAGGGATGAACAAGGGTATGTGGGGGGAGAGGGAGAGAGGGATGAAGAGAAAAAACAACATGAAAGAAGAAGGGAAAGACGAAGGGAATGCTTGAGTAATATTGTATAACCAGGGTTAGTGTTGCGACAGGCTACAACTAACATTTAGCTAAAGCTCAAAGTTGCTCATTCCCTGTAGCTGCTAGTCTGTCATCTGTGTGTAGCATTAGCCTCTAGCTAGCCGCTAGCTAACCTCCGAAGCCCATAGAGATATATCATATTTGTCATTTGTGTGTAAGGTTAGCCGCTAGCTAGCCACTAGCCCACAGAGATATCATGTGGATGAGTGGTAGTGGGGTCAGGATGCTACGGCTAAGTTAGCATGAGGACCCTGCAGGGCACTGCAGACTCATGTGATAATTGTGTCCCTCTCTCTCTCTCCATCTCTTTCCCCCTCTGCCTTTCTCTCTCTCTCTCTCTCTCTCTCTCTCTCTCTCTCTCTCTCTCTCTCTCTCTCTCTCTCTCTCTCTCTCTCTCTCTCTCTCTCTCTCTCTCTCTCTCTCTTCCTCTACCTCTCTCCCTCTCTCTCTTCCTCTACCTCTCTCTCTATTTCCCTCTTTGCCTCTCTCTTTATCTCTCTATCTTTCTCTCTCTCCCTCTCTCTATCTTTCTTTCACCTCGTTCTCCCTCTTTCTCTCTCTCTCCTGTATTGTGTTTTCTGTAGCGCTGATGTCATACTAGTAAGCACTGTGACAGAGCGAGAGAGAGAGAGAGAGAGAGAGAGAGAGAGAGAGAGAGAGAGAGGAAGACAGGGAAGGAGAGAGACAGAGAGAAAGAAAAGAGAGAGAATGGTAAAGAAATAAAAAGAGCAAGAAGGAAAGGGAGAAGAAAAAATATGGGGAGAGAGAGAGATGAAAAGAAAGAGCCGTAGCTGGAGGCAAAGCAGCTAGCAGAGCCACGTTAGCCTGTAGGCTTCTGATGTCTTCCTCCTCTTCTCTTCCTGTTCTCTCTTTCCATTTCACCCCCCTCTCCCCCCCCCCTCTCTCTCTCTATCTCTCTCTCTCTCTCTCTCTCTCTCTCTCTCTCTCTCTCTCTCTCGTATTTATATCCATACTTTCTTCTGTCCAACATGCCCTGTTGTGGAGACCTCTTGATGTATGTTTATGGCTTGGTGAGTGTATGTGTGTGTATGAGAGAGAGAGAGATGTGTGTGTGTGCATACAGTATGTGTGAGATGTGTATGTGTTGGTGTGTGTGAGAGAGAGAGAGAGAGAGAGAGAGAGAGAGAGAGAGAGAGAGAGAGAGAGAGATGTGTGTGTGTCCATATGTATGTGTGTGAAATGTGTATATGTGTGTGTGTGTGTGTGTGTGTGTTGTATTGGCTCTCACAGATGGAGGAGTGTCTCTTGCTTGCTGTGATTCTCACTGTCTCAAAGTCAGAGTCTGTTTAGTTCCTGTTGAGAGATATGTGTGTGTGAGTGTGTGTGTGTGAGTGTGTGTGTGTGAGGTGTGTGTGTGTGAGGTGTGTGTGTGTGAGGTGTGTGTGTGTGAGGTGTGTGCTGGTGGGTTGGCAAACGATTATGTGTGTGTATGTGTGTGTGTGTGAGTGTGTGTGTGTGCGTGTCTGATAGTGAATGTGTATATGTGTGTTTCATGGTTGTTTGTGAATAAGCACTCACAAATCATGCATGAGTGTGTGTGTCTGTGTGTGTTCAGTCATCTTAACTGTACATGTTGATGAGTACTGGAGGTTAGGATGTGAGAGGAGAAGAGAATAGGAGGAGGGGAGAGGAGAGGAGAGGAGGGGAGAGGAGGGGAGGGGAGACGAAGGAAGGGGAGAGGGGTGAGGAAGATGGAGGAGGGGAAGGTGAGGGGGAGAGGGGTGAGGAAGGGGGAGGCTGGAACGAGGCCAGCTCTGAGGTCACCTTAATATTTAATCATCCTGGCCAACTGGAACCCCCCCCCCCCACACACACACACACACACTTGAAGACACGCACAGTCAACACACACACACACACACACACTGAACTGCCCTGGAACTGCCACTAATTCAGTAACCAGGGTAACGGCCCTGACAGCACAGAGGACGCCAAATCGACCAATCAGAGGGCACAGAGGCAGACGTGTGATGGACAGCACGATAAAGAGAGGAGTCGGGGACACAGACAGAGAGATGGAGAGATGGAGGGATGGAGGGATGGAGAGATGGCAGGGAGGACTAATGGGGCGAGTAGTGTCTGCTACCTATTAGAGGAGAGATCACTGATAGAGGGAGAGAGAGTGAGGAGGGGGAGAGAGAGAGGGTAGAGAGAAAGGAGGGTAGAGAGAGGGAGAGGGAGAAAGAGTGCGAGGAACCTGACGGAGAAAAATGAAGACAGAAGCGTTAGAAGACAGTGTGTGTTCCGAGGACGCATGGAGCAAGTAGAGAGAGAGAGAGAGAAAGAGAGAGAGAGAGAGAGAGAGAGAGAGAGAGAGAGAGAGAGAGAGAGAGAGAGAGAGAGAGAGAGAGACAGACAGAGAGAGAGACAGAAAGAGAGAGGGAGGAGAGTATCTTGCTGCATGTGAGCTCTTCTTCTCCTCCTCCCTCTCATCTCTTACCCCAGTTCCAGTCTCCTCCTTCTTTAATCTTTTTCCTCATCCTCCTCTTCTTCTCCTGTTCCCCTCCAACCATTTTAAACCGTTTGTCCTGCACATTATTAAATCATTTTTAATGGTATTATTTATTGAATTATTTATACAGGTTAATCTCTTTGAGTCCCATATCTGAATGATGTCACAGCCTATCAGTCTCTCAGTGCTGGAGGTTCACCCCTTCTCTTTCTCTCTCCCTTTGTATGTGTGTGTGTTGCTTCTGTCTCTCTGCTTCTTTGTGCGTGTCCTTCTCTGTGTGTCCTTCTGTGTGTGTGTGTGTGTTGCTTCTGTCTCTCTGTTTCTATGTGTGTGTCTTTCTCTGTGTGTCTTTCTGTGTGTGTGTGTTGCTTGTGTGTGCATGTCCTTCTGTGTGTGTGTGTGTGTGTGTGTGTGGTCCAGGTGCGGTGAGAGCCTCCAGCATCTTCCCCATCATGAGTGTGATCCTGCTCTTCATGGCTGGCTTGTGTATCGCTGCCAGCGAGTTCTACAAGTCACGCCACAACATCATCCTCAGCGCCGGGATCCTGTTTGTCTCCGCAGGTATAGAGGGAGGGAGGGAGGGAGGGAGTACAAGGAGAGACAAAAGGATGGAGAGAGGGATGGATGGAGGAAGAGGGACGGAGGTAAAGGTGGAGGAAAGGAGGAAGTGGAGGATGTGGAGGGTCAGCTGTAGGAAGACAGAGAGAGGAGGAGGAGAGTCTTATCTAAAGCAGGTCACATACAGCCAGGCCAGTGTGTGTGTGTGTGTGTGTGTGTGTGAAGGGGGGATGGTTCTAGGTCATGCCCTACTGTGCAGAGCCAGATAACTAGTCTCCCTGCAAGTGAGAGACACAAATCCCTCTCCATCTCTCTCTCTTTCACTTTCATTCTTTCTCCCCTTCTTCTCTCCCCCTCTCTCTCTCTCTCTCTCTCTACCTCTCTACCTCTGTCTTTATCTCTCTCTCTTCCCCCTCTCTCTGTCTCAATCCCTTTCTTTTGCACTTTCTCTCTACTTATCCCCGTCTCCATCTCTCTCTTTCTACCTCTCTGTCTCCATCTCCATCTCCATCTCTCTCTCTCTCTCTCTCTCTCTCTCTCTCTCTCTCTCTCTCTCTGTCTCTCTCTCTCTCTCTCTCTCTCTCTCTCTCTCTCTCCATTCCTTCCTGTTGCTAGGCTAGAACAGTCTATTGGGATTAGACTCTAAAAATAAGGAGTCCCTGACACACTTCTCCTGTCATCCCTCCATCCCAATCACACGTCCACTGAACACCATTGGAGGAATGAAGAACAGATGAAAGACGGACGGCAAAAGAAAGAGAGATGGAGAGAGTTTTAAGGAGAAAGGGAGGTAGAGGTGGAGCGAGAGAGAGGGGAGAGAGGGTGGAGAGAGAGAGGGGAGAAAGGGTGGAGAGAGAGAGGAGAGAGGTTGGAGAGAGAGGGGGGAGAAAGGGTGGAGAGAGAGAGGGGAGAGAGGGTGGAGAGAGAGAGGGCAGAAAGGGTGGAGAGAGAGAGGGGAGATAGGGTGGAGAGAGAGAGGGGAGAAAAGGTGGAGAGAGAGAGGGAGAGAGGGTAGAGAGAAACAGGGGAGAGAGTATGGAGAGAGAGAGGAGAGAGGGTGGAGAAAGAGAGGGGAGAGAGGATGGAGAGAGAGGGGAGAAAGGGTGGAGAAAGAGAGGGGAGATAGGGTGGAGAGAGGGGAGAAAGGGTGGAGAGAGAGAGGGGAGAGAGGGTGGAGAAAGAGAGGGGAGAGAGGGTGGAGAGAGAGAGAGGAGAGAGAAGGTGTGGACATACGTCGTAGGAATATATGCCCTAATTACCACCTTCCACCGAGTGAGAGAGACAGAAAGGGCGTGAGAGAGAGAAAGAAAAAAAGAGAGAGGTAAAAGGGTGCGTATATGTGTAAATTACAAGTGTTGAATTCCTTCCCCTATTCCCCTGCCCGCCCCCCCCCTCTCCTCCACCTCCCTCCCCCTCCACCTCCCAGGCCTGAGCAACATCATCGGCATCATCGTCTACATATCGGCCAACGCGGGCGACCCGTCCAAGAGCGACAGCAAGAAGAACAGCTACTCGTACGGCTGGTCCTTCTACTTTGGCGCGCTCTCCTTCATCATGGCCGAGATGGTGGGCGTGCTGGCCGTGCACATGTTCATCGACCGACACCGGCAGCTCCGCGTGGGCGCCCGGGCGGCCGACTACCTCCAGGCGTCCGCCATCACCCGCATCCCCAGCTACCGCTACCGCTACCGGCGGCGCTCGCGCTCCTCGTCCCGCTCCACGGACCCCTCCCCCTCCCGGGACGCCTCCCCCGTGGGGCTGAAGGGCTTCGGGGCGCTGCCCTCCACCGAGCTCTCCATGTACACGTTGCCGCGGGATACGCTCAAGGGGTCGTCGGGGTCGCCGCCGGGCAACTACAACTCCACGGAGAGGGACCACAACTTCCTGCAGGTCCATAACTGCCTCCCCAAGGACCTTAAGGACGGAAACGCAGCCAACCGACGCACCACCCCGGTATGAGGGGCCACACCCCCCCACCTGAGGCTGGGCGGGAGGATGGAGGGACCAAGGGAGGGAGGGATGAGAGGGAGGGGAGGAAGGGAGGGAGGGAGGGAGGAAGGAGGGAAGCAGAACGGAACTAGTGTTCTGGTCGTCTGGAGTACAGCTGTTGTATCAGATGAGCGTCTCAGTTTGTACGTTGAGCAAAAAAAAGAGAAAAAGTCTTTGAACGACCCCCCAAAAAAAGCAGACAAAAACTAAACGAAAACGAAAAAAAATGAAAATGCATGATTTTCCCATCTACCGTTGTTTGAAACGTTTTAAACATGTTTGTAAAGATAGGGAAGGGGAGGAGGGGAAACCGGGAGACGGAAGCAGGGAAAAGGAGGGGTGTACCCGATTTGTAAAGGTGTGCGAGCTTGGTGGGGTGGGGTTAGGCCAGGCTGTGAGTCTAAACTGTGGTCTATATTTCTCTGGCCAGTGTAACTGAGGGGCTGTGGACAGCCTCTCCCAGCTGTGATCCCACCCTCCATCACAGAACCCCCCTCCACCCCTCCACCTCTCTGCCCCTCCACCCCTCTGCCCCTCCACCCCTCCACCCCTCCACCTCTCTGCCCCTCCACCCCTCCACCTCTCTGCCCCTCCACCCCTCCACCTCTCTGCCCCTCCACCCCTCCACCTCTCTGCCCCTCAACTCCTCCACCTCTCTGCCCCTCCACCCCTCCACCTCTCCACCCCTCACTTTAGTTGCTGTATCTATTTCAGTTCTGTCTTTCTTTGCATCAATACTGTGAAGAACTGGGATTGTTTTTTTAGCAGGGAGGTAACCCTGATCGGAATAAAACCGACGTATAAGTTAATATATGTATTAATTATATATCATTATATATAAATATATATATGTTAATACAACAACAGGTGGTTTTACCTGGCACACAAAAAAGAACACAGATGATAAACAAGAATAATCTAACAAGTCATTATAGAAACTAAAACAGGAAGCTGGGTTAATCGTGATTGGTTGGAGTACAACGCCATGACAACAGGGGGTGACAGGAAGTGACAGGAAGTGTGGGTGAGAGTTGGCAAACGTGAACAGACAGTTAGTTAGTATTAGATAACTTCATATTATTTAAGAGAATTTCTTTGGCCTTCTCACTGAGGGTACCGGCGGCCATCTTTGTTCGGAGTTGAAAACTGGACAATTGTGTGACTCCAGCATCAACTTCACTTCCTCCTCTGGCCAGAAGAAGAGGATTCTACGGCAAGCCTAAACGGACACAAAGAACAGTGGGAATGGGACTTTGCTAAAAAAAAGACTAAAAAAGAAACACAAACACAGACTCTTGTGTTGAGAGAGAGAGACTGACGTGAGTGAGCAGCTCATCGATTTAGAAATTGACATGCATGCTAATCAAAACCATCCAATCTGCTTTTTGAGAAAACCCAACGTTTTGAAGTAAGATACTAAAGTGTACCAGAGGATGGGTGGAGAGCAGATGTTGATGTTAACGTAATGTGTACTTCTCTTGATCGAAGGGGTAAAGGCGACTCTTCTTTATGCTTTCCACAAAGGGTATAAGACTTCTTCAGAAATCATTTATTTCTACATATAAGTATTCGTATTTTTTATTTTAAAATCTCGCACAGCCTCATAGTTGCCTGTTTTCGTTTTCAGAGTTTTCAGAGTTACGCTGTTTGTTGTTTTACTGAGAATTACAACACAAAAAAAAAACACTTAATGTCTTTCAAGGTGCCAAAACTGAACGGTCCTGATCTTGGATGAATCAAGTCCCCATGATGATCAATAAAACTGGACCCCTCTTAGGGACCTTCATGAGTGAGTGTGTGTTGCAGTGTGTGTGTCACTGTGTGTGTCTGTCTCTCAATGTATGAGTGTTTGTTGCAGCATGCGTGTCACTGTGTGTGTGTTTGTGTATATTGCAGTAAAATAGTGTGTGTAAGTGTGTGTATCTCGGCACCTGAATGTGTGTCACAGTGTGTGTGTGTGTGTCTCAGTGTGCATTTGAGTTACAGTGTGTGAGTGTGTTTGTGAAAACCTAAGTATCAACACAGCGACACTGCAGAGGGCAAAGGCAGGTTATTTTCAGACTCGGTCGAGAAGGTTCACGTTCAGTTGACCTCCCACAACTCTTTGTTACTGATGCTTGAGTCTGCACAGCAGTGTGAGAGCTGATCACGTATCACAGTGAGACACCGGCGTCCTAGATAGAACACCAGCACGGATGTGCCTTCTAGAATAGATCTGGACGTTCCGGGACATTCCAAACCGACTGTTGTGAGGTCGTCGGTGATGTGGAGGGATGAGTTTCTGAAGAGATTCCGGAAAGTATATTTTTGTTTTCCAATCTGTCTTTTTTTTTCCTAAGAATTATAGTATCAATTCACCCAATCACCCATCTTTGTTTCAGTCCCTGCAGACAATCGAGGCGGGTGCTTTTGCCCTCTTTTATTTCCCTTCATCCTCTCTCCATCCTCCACATCCCTCCTTCCTACTGGCAGTCTATTGGCTGCTTGTGTCATTCTATTAGCAGTGGAATTAATGTCACATTTGAAATCTGGAGCATTGGCCTCTATGTGTCCCAGTAAATGTGGCCCACACTCACACACACACACACACACACACACACACTCAGACACACGCACACACTCACACGCACTCAGACACACTCATGCGTGCAAACACTCACTTCTTTCACATGCACCCAACTGCGCACACACACACACACATGCACGCACATGAGCAAAGAAAGTCACACACACTCACACAAACCCACACACTCATACACACTCACACAAACACACACACTCATACACACTCACACAAACACACACAAACTCACACACACACTCACACAAACACACACTCATACACGTACACACTCACACACACACACACAGTCTGAGGGAAGGAGGGAGGGGTGCCAGAGCAGAAGCAGGGGAGCCGTGCGGACTCCACGCTGCCCCCTGCTGGTTCTGTGCTACCTGGTGATTCATCAGCCGTGCGTCTCAGAACATCCTGTTCTGCAGCGCGAGACAGGAAGTGCTACTAATCACCATGGAACACCGGATCCCTCAGAACACGCAACGCCAAACACACTGTTGTCTAGCAACCTTAGTTTCAAACCCCTCAATTGAAAGCCTAATTTTAAATCAGTGGTCTTTTGTCAGAGAAATGTATTGTATTTTAATTTTTACATTTGGGGAACGTGAAAGCAACAAGTGTTTGACACGACAAGTGTACAATGTACAACATCCACTCTGTACAGTTGATGGACATGTTAAATGGAGTTTGTTGCTTTAGGTGGAATGACTAGTTGGCGTTGCAGATATTTCCAGCTCCTTGTGTTGGGGGAGGGGAGCCATATGTCGTTCCCTTCCTCACCTGCAATTAACAAGCTTTTTGGGTCGTGAGGAGTTTGAGGCAATAGAACATCCCCCATACCTCCAGTCTGAAGGAGGGAGGGAGGGAGGGAGGGAGGGAGGGAGGGAGGGAGGGAGGGAGGGAGGGAGGGAGGGAGGGAGGGAGGGAGGGAGGGAGGGAGGGAGGGAGGGAGGGAGGGAGGGAGGGAGGGAGGGAGGGAGGGAGGGAGGGAGGGATGAGCAGGACCTCAATCATAAGCTCAAACTGTTGTCTGATGAATGCAGAGCAGTGTGTGTGTGTGTGTGTGTGTGTGTGTGTGTGTGTGTGTGTGTGTGTGTGCACGCTCATGGGTATATGCCCTTTTGAAGCACTGCAGAGCAGCTACCTACAGAATACCTTACAGTACGCAGTACACACACACACATGGACACACACACACAAATGAACACAAACACAAGCAGTTTTCAATGATCTTTTTATGCAGATTTAGTGTATGTAGACTTAAGCAACAGGTATACACTAGGTTATACAATATGTAATTAACAAGTTGTATTTGAAGACCGGTTTTTAAAAATCCATCGCTTTGACAACATACAAGACTACATGCAGCCAATGAGGTAATGACGTCTATAAGATACAGCCTGTTCTTCTTATGCCTGGAAACCAACAGTTGCAGTCTCTCTCTGGTGGCAGATGTTGGTACTGCAGGCTGACAGGGCTAGCTGTTGTAGACCTGCAGTTGTTGGCTTGAGGACATGTGGAGAATACCAATGCAGTCCTTACATGTGGCTGTCTATGGTGTAGCTACATTAGCGTGCTAGCACTGCAGGCTGCTCCAGCTTTAGTGACTGGGGGCCGAAGCTTAGTACTCTGTCGTGTCACTTTGTTCTAGAAGGTTTCAAGATAAGGGGGGTCAGATGGCTGAGTGGTTAGAGAGTCGGGCTATGAATCAGAAGGTTGTTGGTACGATTCTCAGCCATGACGTTGTGTCCTTGGGCAAGGCACTTTACCCTACTTGCCTCGGGGTGAATGTCCCTGTACTTACTGCAAGTCGCTCTGGATAAGAGCACCTGCTAAATGACTAAAAATGTACAATCATGTATTACTTTCGTGTGTGTGTTTTGACAGTTGTGTCTTATTCAACATCTGGCTGAGATGAGCTTGGACAGAGGACCCTTAGTAAAGGCCAAATTGACAGAGATGAAGTTCTCATAACACACACACACACTCACTACACACACACACACTCACCTTCCTGGCTCCATCCTGCTCGTCGCAGATGGTCAGGAGACGGTGTGTGTGTGTGTCAGGAAACTCCCTGTTCCAGACGGTGACCTCGCACTACTTCAGATAGTGTGTGTGTGTGTGTGTATGTGTGTAAAGGTGTGTGCATGGGTTTGTATGTGTGTGTGCCAGGGCTCCAGTGCAGAGGGGTTATTCTACAGACCACCAGGTAGCTTGGATTAGCCTAGTCTCCCTGGCATTTTCCTGGCACACACACACACACACACACACACACACACACACACACACACACACACACACACACACACACGTACACACACACACACACGTACACCCACAACGATTCTGGAAGCAATATACACCATTAACCTCTCTCACACAGACACATATAAATCGTGTAACATAGTCAAGGAAACACGTCAAAGAGACAGGTTTGTACCAGACTCAATAGAACCATACGTGTTTAAAAGCATTGCTTTGGGTGTTGAATCCACACACACAAACACACACAGCGACACACACACATAATCACTATAATTACGAGCACCCCCTCAATGAATGCAAATGCACTTCACTCACAACCAAGCATGTCCCGTAGAGTGTGTAGATAAAAGGTTTTAAATGATATATTCAAAATAACTCACAATATTCCCAAGGCAGGATCAGCCATCAGACTAACACAGGATCGTTAACGGCTAGGTGTCTTTCAGCTCCACTGGAACCCTACAGCAGATATACAGTTCATCCTGAGGTTGAAAGTGCTTTCTAGAATAAGAGTAGATAACCTTGGAGTGTAGATAAACTTGACGTGTGGATAAGCCTGACGTGTAGATAACCCTGGCATGTAGATAACCCTGACGTGTAGATAACCCTGGCGTGTAGATAACCCTGGCGTGTAGATAACCCTGGCGTGAAGATAACCCTGGCGTGAAGATAACCCTTGCGTGTAGATAACCCTGGCGTGTAGATAACCCTGGCGTGTGAATAACCCTGGCGTGAAGAGAACCCTGGTGTGTGGATAACCCTGGCGTGAAGAGAACCCTGGTGTGTGGATAACCCTGGCGTGTGGATAACCCTGGCGTGTGGATAACCCTGGCGTGTAGATAACCCTGGCGTAGGTGTATGAAGTGTTTGGGAGCAGGAGAGCAGCAGGCGAAGCCTGGAGGCTGAACTCATCTGAATGAGAGGAGGCTCGTCAGAGGAGGCTCGTTAGAGCTCTAATTACTGTCTGGTAACGAGCGTTAGGACTCTGACGCACTTATAAATGATTGAAATGATGAGAGGGTACCAGCTGTCAAGCCATAGACTGGAGCAGGGGAGGAGAGGGGGAGCAAGAGAAAGAGAGAGAGAGAGAATAAACTGACAATTAATACTCTTCTCATACAAAATTATTTTATTTTCAACCATACAAAAAATTCAGTCAGTCACAACAGGAATCAAATCGGACATCAAAAAGGTGTTCTGTAGAATGGGGGTGGGGGGGAATCTAGAACCTTCTGGCTCGGGTTCTAGAACCCTTCGGGTCAGGCTATGGAACCCTGAAGGTAATCCTCCAGGAACATTCTAGGTCAGGCTCTGGATGGTCTGAAGTCTGTCCTGGTAGAGAGAATGGAACGCCATGGCCAGGCTGAGGAATGGAGCCTCACAGTTCTCCATCTCCTTCTACACACACACACACACACCCACACGCACACACAGGTGCACACACGAGCGCACGCGAGTCCGGTGAGCAAAACTCATGTTATAACATCTACTTCTGTCTGTTTGAGGACATGTGGGTTTTCCAGGATCAGGTATCTATTACACATGGGTTGTATCCAGACTTGGGTGCACTCACCGCGGACGTCTCGTGGTACTCCAGCCCCTGGCTTTGGGCCCACCCCTGGGCCACGGAGACCTCCACCTCTCTCCTGGACGACAGGTCCGACTTGTTCCCAACCAGCACCCCTGAACACCACACACACACACACACACACACAGGTGAACATGCTCCCAATCCAAAAGATGGGAAGCGCTGTGGGAGCGGAGACGTGTGCCCGACCAGGGGCTGTCCTACCTGGGACCTGCAGGCCCTGGCAGTGGGCCCTCACCCTCTCCATCCAGCGGCTGCAACTGCTGAAGGACACCTCAGTGCTCACATCATAGACCAGGCACAGCACTGACGGCTGGCCCCACTACCCAGGAAGGGGACGGGCAGGAGGGATTCAGTGTCACAGAGAAGAGAGCTGTGTGTGTGTGTGTGTGTGTGTGTGTGTGTGTGTGTGTGTGTGTGTGTGTGTGTGTATTGGAGGTCAGAGGTGGGGAGAAGGCCTTACCATCTTCTCACAAGCTTCAACAAATGTTTCTCTCCCAGCGGAGTCAAAGATGTATAATTCCTGGAAGAAGAGAGAGAAATATATATATATAGAGAGAATATTTCGTCTCACATACTGGTCATGCATACAGAACCTCAGAACCTAACACCGAGGGATTAATTCAAGAGTTAAGAGGAAGAGATGGGGGGGGGGAGCGGGGGGGGGTGGAAGGGGGAGATGTGGAGGAGGTGGGGGGGTGGGGGTATACTCACCACACTGTCACTGGTCTCTGGGATGTTCACTGACTTCACCACCAGCTCCACTCCTGCAGTCTGGAACACAACCATGACAACCATGAAATACAACCATGACAACCATCGAACACAACCATGACAACCATGAAACACAACCATGACAACCATGAAACACAACCACAAATACCAAACAACATGAGCAAGTTCAACTTGACACTGCAACCCTGGGCATCTCTCCAGGAAGCAGGGTTATAGAACCATGGTTTTAGAGTCTTCAGTAGAGCCCATCCCATCAGGAAGACGTCACAAGGCACAACTCTTCCCTGTCAGGTTCCATGTGCCGGTCTAACTGAGGAGCTGTCACTACACGCAGTCCCTGTCCTGTTGTGAGATCAGCGTGACCTTGGAGGAGGGAACCAGACAATGCACCGCTCCACTCACAGGAGCCCTGGTCAGGAGAGTGTGACTAACACAGGACACTGCAGCCCAGCCGACCCCCCCCCCCTCTCTCTCTCCATAGTAGCCACTTATTACACTAGAGGCCCAAGTAGAGGGAGAGCGGTGAAAGAGGGAGAGAGGGAGAGAGAGAGAGAGGGTGGGGGGGTTAATAAGTTGATGTGATGCATGGCTGGACTCTAATGGCTAACATCTGGAGACAGACGGACGTGCGGTGAATGGAGCAGGCCTTCTTCTCCTCCTCTACCCTGCTGCCTTCATCCCTCTTGCCTTCATCCCTCCTGCCTGCATCCCTCCTGCCTTCATCCCTCCTGCCTTCATCCCTCTTGCCTTCATCCCTCCTGCCTTCATCCCTCTTGCCTTCATCCCTCCTGCCTTCATCACTCCTGCCTTCATCCCTCCTGCCTTCATCCCTCCTGCCTGCATCCCTCCTGCCTGCATCCCTCCTGCCTTCATCCCTCCTGCCTTCATCCCTCCTGCCTTCATCCCTCCTGCCTTCATCCCTCCTGCCTGCATCCCTCCTGCCTTCATCCCTCCTGCCTTCATCCCTCCTGCCTTCATCCCTCCTGCCTGCATCCCTCCTGCCTTCATCCCTCCTGCCTTCATCCCTCCTGCCTTCATCCCTCCTGCCTGCATCCCTCCTGCCTTCATCCACTCTCTTACTCCTTCCTTCTTTCATCCCTCCTTCTCCTCCTCTACCGTCCTTCCTTCTGCCTTTCAGGCTAGAGTTGGGAAACGACTTGGAAATTTGGCTTCAATGTTGATAAATGACTGTGTTGTTGTACTCACAGGTTGGCAAACACACACACACACACACATACACTAAGTGTGATTGTTATGCAGTGTGTGTGTGTGTGTTGTGCTCCTTAAGCACCTGCACATTGGCTTTCCTGAGCTTCGCTGTATTCACTATCGATGTTCCCGTCACTTCAGATCCACAATACTGCTGACACAGCCTCTCTCTCTCTCTCTCTATCACACACACGCACTGGGCAGACTTGGCTAACGTGCCCAGCTCCCCCAACAAACTCAATTTGCATCTACAAGTGGACATGAGAGAGGGAGGAGGAGGTGGAGGAGGAGGAGGAGGAGGAGGGGGGGGGGGTGTTTAAGCGTGCACATAAATGTGTCCAACGGAAATCAATAAACCATTGACAGCAGTAATCACGGGGCATGCGCCCACGCATGCATCAGCTAGCGTCATGTTAATTGTAGACGTGTCTACCTAATGCAACAAAAAATCTTGTGTAATTCCCTGCTGACGCGTAGCCAGCTGCGTTAGTGTATTATCTTTATATGGGATAGTTATACATTGGCTACAGTTCTTACCATGCTGTAGTTTTTCTGGAAGTGAGCTCCGTCGCTACGCAACATCTGTGACAAGGCGGTTTTCCCCACTGCAGCGTCTCCTGCCGAGAGAAAGGGTCAATGTTATAACAGTGGTGGTTCTAAGAAGCTGGCTAACTAGTACTGTACAGTACTAGCACTAGTAGTAGCTAAGCATTGGGTACTGTACGCGGTTGTAATGTTTGCTAATAGCTCATAATTTTCTCAAAGTGCACTCTTACCCACGAGAATACATCTCGCTCTCAACTTCACCATGTCAGAGAAAATAATGGAGATATGGCTATCGGTTAAACGGGGTAAACAATGTACACTTGATTATAAGGTTGTTTGTATTTTGAAAACACACTAACAGCTTAGATTTCTTCCTTCCGCCTCGGCAACATGGATACGACACGT
Organism: Hypomesus nipponensis; assembly: GCF_054491055.1. Lineage (NCBI taxonomy): Eukaryota > Metazoa > Chordata > Actinopteri > Osmeriformes > Osmeridae > Hypomesus > Hypomesus nipponensis. Next base: position 3,249,522 of record NC_140381.1, on the reverse strand, counting down.
TTCCTAGCAACCGCAGTGGCGCTGCCTCGGTTGTCCAACCACCGAGCCAAGCTGCGACAGCTGCGCTCTAATTGGCTGTTGTTGAAACGTAGGTGCCCCGACGTAAAAATTAGCCCAATGTTATTATTCCTCCGTATCGCCGCTAGAGGGCAACATTTTGCCTGCCGCATTTAAAAGTGCAAAGCATTTTGAACAGGTATCTTTTAGCACTTTTATAAGAGGTTTCTCAATATCTGTATTTCAAGGACTTGAACCAACTAACATATTTATTCGGCTTACAATTCTAATAAAAACTTTACAACTTTAGCCAACGTTTATTGTTTTCAGGCGTAGCCTATTGGACAAAAAAACGAATGTAAATATCACTGAACTAATTGTTAACCTGTGTTTGGTGAACAAGGCTTTTGTTTATTTGTTATTTTATAGCGTACTCAGTCTCTCGTTTGATTGATGCAGGGTATTTATGGCTAAAGCCGTTTCTGGCAGTTGGTTCTGTGGTATTCTATATTGTAGGATTGTCAAGTCATTTTTCCCTTGCTCCCTAAACGCCTGCTCTTCTGACAAATGGACAGCACATGACTCCTCTAGGGTCCTGGGCTTAGAGCAAGAGCGCGTAACCCTCGTGATTGTCTACGTGTGTGTGTAAGTACGTGCGTGTGCGTGTTTGTGTGTGTGTGTGTGTGTGAGAGAGAGAGAGAGAGAGAGAGGTTACGCGCACGGACACATTTCTAACCGGAAAATGCTTGCAGGCTTGGCAGTGAAAGCGCGCTCATGCGTTCGCCACCCGCTTCTCTGCTGCCTCGACCCCCTCCTTTCTTTTTCGGTCCTCAATGAGAGAGAGAGAGAGAGAGAGAGAGAGAGAGAGAGAGAGAGAGAGAGAGAGAGAGAGAGAGAGAGAGAGAGAGAGAGAGAGAGAGAGAGAGAGAGAGAGAGAGAGAGAGAGAGAGAGAGAGAGAGAGAGAGAGAGAGAGAGAGAGAGAGAGAGAGAGAGAGAGAGAGAGAGAGAGAGAGAGAGAGAGAGAGAGAGAGAGAGAGAGAGAGAGAGAGAGAGAGAGAGAGAGAGAGAGAGAGAGAGAAACATTCTAGACAGCTACATCTATGGCTACGGATGACAAGCAGAGATTTGGCTGACATAAAGGGGTAAACATATAGGGCTTTTGTAAAAGGCAGAGAGAGCAAGCGACAGGGGGACCAATTCGACCGGGTACAGTCAACAGGAACAGAGTCAAAATCCACTGGGAGAGCGCGCTCCGTGCTCGTTGCATTTGAAGCCTTGACGGAGAGTCGAATACCGGAGAGGACACACCGGGAGTGAACATGGAAGGAATGGCATACGGAGCGGGCAAGGCCGGAGGAGCTTTCGACCCGGTGACGTTCTTCCAGCAACCTCAAACCATCCTTCGCATCGTCTCATGGGTGAGTAGGCTAGATATCGTACGCCCTCGCGACTGCGGCCGCCCTTCCTATTACCGGGGGTCCTGCGGTGGACGAGCGTCTGTTTTGGCTCACTGGAATGTGCGAGCGACGGTCCCCGTTCTCCCGTTACCGTGCCGTGCCACTCACGTGCGCTTTTCAGAAATGTGCAGCGTTAGATCAATTACGTTAATGTGTTAGTTTTTTTTGTCTCGCCATCATCACGAACAAAAGTGAGAAGGTTACACGATAATTGGCAACAAAAGGCATACGTAATATTTCAATGACATCTCATCACTTTACACGAAGACGACGTCTATTTAGTGTGTACAGTTGATAATGTGTTTTAGCTTCCCCAACGTGTTAGGACAAGGAAGTAGCGGACAGTGTAGATGGATGCTCGTGGCCTTGCCGAGGCGCAGCGGAGCCACGCACTGCCTAACCCACGTTTGTTTGTTTTCTCTCGATGTTTACACTAAACCGTAGGTCTGAATCTTTAAATACTGCATGTACCGTGCACCGATGTTCAAAACACAGCGCAAAAGTAACATATCCAGTTTGTAGGTGTTTAACGTCCAAAGTGTGCTCCCCCTCAGACAGCGCCTGACATAATAAATAGCGGCTCGCGGATAGGCACCTCACGAGTCACGAGGATACTAACCGGGGAGGATGAGCTCGAGGTCGAGTGGCGCTTGTACAACTAACGGGCCAGACACGAGGCTTTGAATAACTGGGTATTCGGCTAGGACTGCAGACCACCCGCAGCAGATGGGTGTAGGATGGAGGATAGGAGGCAAGGAGTGCGAGGAGGTAGAGAAGGATTGAGGAGGGATGTGAGGAAGGAAGGAGTTGGAGAGATTAGGAGGAGGAAGATAAGAATGAAGTATAGACAGATGTGTGTGTGTTGAGGGGTCTTAGCATAGGGCCCTAGATTTGAAGCAGCAAGTCTGAAATCGCAAAGCAGGTGTACCACACAAACAGACACAGGAAATCTCAATCAGTCCTACCTAAGGACCCAGCTCGGTGTGTGTGTGTGTGTGTGTGTGTGTGTGGATGAGGATGTGTGTGTGTGGGGGGGGGGTGTGTGTGGGGGGGTGTGTGGGTGGGGGAGTGCGTGTGTATTATCGTCAGTAAAAGTGAAATGAAACTGCCATAGATGAGGAGTCCTTCATGGCAGCTGTGTTCACTAATCTGACACACATCCCCACATGCATACACACGTACACACACACATAGACTCGTACACACACTCCCACACACATTCACCTACACACACACACAGACAGACATATCATACACAGACAAATTCAGTTCCTGAACTGAGATATCCCGAAGGACTTGCTGCCTCTCGTCTGGCTCTGGCTCCGCCCCCTGTGATGACCTCAGAGAAACTCGGTACCTATGGTAACAACCACGATCCAGCGAGATGTTCTGCTTATAGGCTGTTTTCCCATAATGCAAAGCGACTAACAGATCAATGTGTGTGTGTGTGTGTGTGTGTGTGTGTGGGGGGGGGGGGGGGTTCTCCATTCTGATCAGTGATAGAGTTTCAGGATCATTGCAAAGAGAGACAAAGAAAGACAAAGAAAGACTAATTCCATTCATCAAACACTCATCCGTCTATTTACTTTACTCCCTCTCTGTCTCCCTCACTCCCTCTCTCTCTCTACCGCTCTCTACTGCTCTCTCTCTCTCACCTCCACTGACTCATGAAAGCTGTGTGTGTAGTAGGTGTGTGGGTGATGATTAGTCCTGCATGGAAAAGAGTGTGCATGTGTGTTGTATGTCTGTTGTATGTCTGTTGTGTTTCTGTTGTGTGTGTTTGTTGTGTGTGTTGTATGTCCAGCCCCAGGGAGATGGGGGATGACAGTTTCTTTGTAAGGTTCTCTATGTGTGAAAGAGTGGAAGAATGTCCAGGAGGAGAAGAGAAGGGAGGGAGGGAAGGAGGGAAGGAGGGAAGGGAGAGAAACAGATGGATACAGGAGGTTGAGAAGATATACAATGTGTGTGTTCAGCTCACTCACACACACACACACATATGAACACAACAGACAAACACACACCTACATCACATACTGACAAACATTCTGCCATCTCACTGCCAAATGGTCAGTGAAAGAGTATAAACACACACGAAGATATACAGTGTGCACACACACTCACACACACACACACAGACACTCACACACACACACTCACACACACACACACACACACACACACACTATTTAATGGCACATTGTTGTTGTGTGTTTAGTGTCATGGTGCTGGAATTCAAGAATTCTGGATGGTACCGTTTGAAACAGAATTGAAAATGTTAGATGGAGAGAGAGATGAAGCTGTAGAGATGGAGAGAGAGATGGAGAGAGAGATGGAAAGAGAGATGGAGCTGCAGAGATGGAGCTGCAGAGATGGAGAGAGAGATGGAGAGAGAGATGGAGCTGCAGAGATGGAGAGAGAGATGGAGAGAGAGATTTAGCTGCAGAGATGGAGAGAGAGATGGAGCTGTAGAGATGGAGAGAGAGATGGAGCTGTAGAGATGGAGAGAGAGATAGGGAGAGAGATGGAGCTGTCGAGATGGAGAGAGAGATGGAGCTGCAGAGATGGAGAGAGAGATGGAGCTGTAGAGATGGAGCAGTAGAGAAGGCAGAGAGAGATGGAGATGGAGAGAGGGATTCATTAGTAGAGGGGGATGTATAAGAAGGATAGAGATGAATCAAGAAGATATCAAAGATAAATCAGAGAGCATTGAGTTCAAAAGACAAGAGAACAGTGTGTGTGTGCGTCTATGCATGTGTGTGTGTGTCTGGCACTTGATTCTATTTACCCATGGTATTGTCTTTATCCTTGAACCGCTTTTCCATCTCTCCCCCACCCCCGTCTCTCTCTCTGTCTATGTCTCCCTTCCGTCTGTCCTTCACATTGTAAACCCAGTACACAAATCACACTTACTGGTGTTTCACCCTCCGTTCCCCTGCACTTCCACACACACATGCACACACTTCCACACACACACACATGCATAAACGCACACACACACACACGCACACCAGATGGTAATGCCAGTGCCAGGCCAGGTAAACCTTCTGGTGAGAGCCATGAGGAAAGATTCAGATTGAGCTGGCAAAGAGAGTGAAATGGCCTGTGTTTGTTATTATGTGTGTATCTGTTTGTTAGTTTGTTTATTAGTGAGTGAGTGAGTGAGTGAGTGTGTGTGTGTGCATACTTGTGAGTGAGTGAATGTGTTTTTAGTGTGTGACGGAGCCACATGAGACGTTCTCAGGTAACAACAGCAGTCGTTTCCATTCAGCACAAGTGTACAGCGCTGTAGTGTGTGTGGAGCTGTGTAAATGATTCATCCCAGCCTGGCTAGACGAGCTGTGCTGGGGCCTTTCTGCCTCAATAGGACATGGGATATCCACAGTCAAACAGCTCTGATTGTCTATGTGGATCTATGGTTTGGAATAATAGTTAGTATATTATGTTCCTTTCGCCCCGTTTCCTGACTAGGTCTACGTATGTAGGAGTGTTTGGTATAGATGAAAGTCATATAAACACCCACATAGAGATGTGGGTGCATACACGTCTCGCTTTCTCAACATTCTCTTTCTCTCAGGCATGCACACGCGCACGTCAACCTAAGTAACTTCTCAGTGAGTCTAATATTAACATTTAGTCATTTAGCAGACGCTCTTATCCAGAGCGACTTACAGTAAGTACAGGGACATTCCCCCCCGAACCAGGAATCGAACCAGCGACCTTCTGATTACTAGCCCGATTCCCCAACCACTCAGCCATCTGACTCAGCTGACTAATATGTGTGTGTGTGTGTGTTTAAAGAAGCCGTGTGTCACAAGCCATGGAGAGGCTCGTGGTGGGTCTTCACAAGGCCTGCATTCATCCTGACACACACACACACACACACACACAGAGGAGAGACACGGGGGATGTAGGACTGATAGAGAAGGGGAGGGAGGGCAGGGATGGAAAGAGAAATAGTGAAGGAGTAGTTTAGAGAGATATAATAGAGAGAGAGAGACAAGAGAGAGAGAGACAAGAGAGAGAGAGAGGGAGGGAGAGAGAGAGAGAGAGAGAGAGAGAGAGAGAGAGAGAGAGAGAGAGAGAGGAAGAGAGAGGCACACGTTTCCATTCTTGACATTGTGAACTGAAGGACGTTTCTAACACTGACCCACAGGAGATACCAGCTGTTGTGTCTCTCCTCTCGGTATGAATAAATAGCCCGGTAACTCAATATGAATGCTGCCATGTGATTGGATAATACAATTCTATACAGAATGTTTTCTAACCCAATCAAGTTTCTCCGTCATGCTTTCCAACAAATCATTATTTTATTTGATCCGAAATGTTGGAGTGTGTGTGTGTGTGTGTTTGTGTCATGGGGAATCAGAGGGGAACACACCAGGGGGTCTTTCTGTGTCACAGTATGGGTCTAATTAAAACATGGGGAAATCCCTAGACACACTTACACACTATCATGTACACACACACACTCATGCATTTATGCACTCTCACACAAACACATGTACTCTCCCAGATGCACTTCACCCACATGCACACACTCACAGTCTCACACAACCCACAGTCTCTGCCACACACACACACACACACACACATCTACTGGGGACTTTCCATGTTTGTCAGGTGAGATTCTAGACAAACCGTTTCCAAGGTGGAGACAACCCAGCATGCCTTGCTTTGATCTGCTTGTGTCGAACGTTTGTATTCGTAACAGCCCAGGATGGATGCTAACACTAGAATGATGAGGGAATTAAAGGGCAAATGTACAGAAATAAGGAGTGTGTGAGAGAGAGAGGGAGAGGGAGAGAGAGAGAGAGGGGGTGAGAGAGAGAGAGAGAGAGAGAGAGAGAGAGAGAGAGAGAGAGAGAGAGAAGAGAGGGTGCCCCGGGGCTGGAGCGAGACCAGTAACAAGGGATAGAGAGAGAGGAGAGATGCCGTGCCTTTAAAAATAGCTCTGCTTCTATTTCTCCTCCTCTCTTCCTTTCCATCCTCTCCTCCTCTCTTCCACACTGATAGAGGGGAGGGTAAGGGAGGCTGGCTGTGTTCTTGCATGCCCACACCCATCCCTCCCTCCCTCTCTCTTCCCATCTCTCTATATATGTCACTGTCCCCAGAGACCACTTACATGCGAGCAGAGACCAGTTCTTAAGAGAGGAGAGAGAGAGGGGAAAGTGAGAGGGAGAGAGATGAGGAGGTGAGGGGGAGAGAGGGGGAAAGTGAGAGTGAGAGAGAGAGAGAGAGAGAGAGAGAGAGAGAGAGAGAGAGAGAGAGAGGAAAGGGAGAGGGAGAGGGAGAGAGAGATAGGGGAAAGGGAGAGGGAGGGAGAGAGATGAGGAAGTGAGAGGGAGAGAGATGAGGAAGGCCAGATAAAGGTATAGGAAAAGAAAAACAAGGACAGAGGGATGAAATCAAACGTTTTTAACTCAATTACAATCAGCGGTAATGTTTTTCAGACGAGGTAGTGACTGTTGTTCAGTGAAGATGGACTAACTCTGTACCCCTGCCTCTGTCCTTCCACCCTCTCCTCCCCCCTCCTCCCTCTCCTTCCCTCCCCCCTCTGCTCTCCCCCTGTACTCCCTTCTCACCCCCCCCTCCCCCCCCCCACAGCTCTTCTCCATCGTCATCTTCGGCTGCATCGCCAACGAGGGCTACGTGAACCGGCCGGACGAGGTGGAGGAGTTCTGCATCTTCAACCGGAACCAGAACGCCTGTAACTACGGCGTCGCCATGGGGACGCTGGCCTTCCTGTGCTGCATGGCGTTCCTGGCGGTGGACATCCGTTTCCCCCAGATCAGCAGCGTCAAGGACAGGAAGAAGGCCGTGCTGGCCGACGTGGGCGTGTCAGGTAGCTGACCCCTGACCTTTTGGAGAGTGGGGGGGGAGGGAGTTTGGTGTTAGTTGCTGTAGTAACAGGTTGCCAAGTGGGATGTGACAGGCGAGCGTTGAGTCTCTCTCTGTTTTTGTCTGTCTATATCTTTCTCTATCATGCTTGCTATGCTTGTTATTGCAATTACCTCTGTCGCACTCGCTCATATCCCCCCTCTCTCTCTCTCTCTCTCTCTCTCTCTCTCTCTCTCTCTCTCTCTCTCTCTCTCTCTCCTGACTCTCTCCCCATTTCTTTCTCTCTCTCTCCCTCTCCCTCCCCCCCCCACTCTCTCTGCAGCCTTCTGGTCCTTCATGTGGTTTGTGGGCTTCTGTTTCCTGGCCAACCAGTGGCAGGTGTCCAAGCTGGAGGACAACCCCCTGAGGGAGGGCGGGGACGCGGCCAGAGCCGCCATCACCTTCTCCTTCTTCTCCATCTTCACCTGGGTAGGCACCTGCCCCTCTCTCACACACCTCCCCCCCCAGCCCTGTGCTCTCACCCGGGCACGGATGAGGCACAGCCTTTGTGTTGTCATCCCTTGCGTCTAAGTGTTCGTCATCAATATATACTTTATTTTTTAAATTTTGCTACCTTTTTTCATATCCTGTTTGTTTCCTTCTTTGTCCTCATTTGTAGTTTTTGTTTTTGTTTTCACTCCTTTGTCTTTCATCCCTTCTTGTTTGTCTCCAGGGTGCTCTCACTCTCTTCTCTCTGGAGAGATTAAAGAGTGTGTCGTTTGAAGAGGAGTACAACAAGCTGTTCACCCCTCAGCCCTCCCTCCCTCTGATATAATACACCTCTGATTAACCTGGCTGTTCTCTCCACAGCCCCCCCTCCCTCTGTCACCCTGTCTGTGTGTGCCGGTCTGTCTGTCTGTCTGCTTGCCTGTGTATGTCTGTGCGTGTGAGGGTGTGTTGCTATGGTAACGACCGTTCTGCTGTGAGACACAGGTGCCGCGGTGTCCGACCGGCCGAGCCACACCCATAAATCTGGACAGCCAATGACACGCTGCCGTTTCACACCATAAAACCCAATGACAGTTGGGGTTTAAATAACCAGCGTTCCGTCGTGAGAGTTTGATTAGTTCTGCAAGTGTGTGTGTCTGTCTGTGTGTCTCTTTGTGTACACATATGATGTGTGTGTGTATGTGTGTATACTCCCTTGCTAATATCAGGTTAGCCTCACCTAGTAATCCAGGAGAGAGAGATCTGTCTCTCTAGTGTATAACAGGTGACATTTTACTGTGATTTGTAGCTCTGGAGCAAGACAGCCACTTGGATCCTTGTTGTTGTTTGTTTTTGTTGTTGCTTGTTGTCGTTATTGTTGTTGACATACTTGCTTTCTCTTTCTGATTTCTCTGCTGCTATGGTTACTAACAGCAGACTAATACAAGCATCCACCGTTGCATTCCTGCTAACTAATTCCTTTGCTTCTCTTTCATTTCTGTCCTCCTTCACCATCCCTCCCTCCCTCCTCCTCTACCTCCCTCCCTCCTCTAACTGCCCCCCCCAAACCAACTCAAACTCCTCTCCTACCTGCCCCCCCTACTCTACTTCCTTCTCAACCTCTTCCGGCCTCCTTTCTCAACAACACCCCTCTAACCTTCCTCCCCAAACCATGCCCTTGCCCCCACCCCCCTCCCCCACACCCCCTCCCCCCCCCCCTCCCCCCCCCCCCCCCCTCTACCCCCCTCCCCCCACCCCCCTCTACCCCCCTCCCCCCTCTACCCCCCTCCCCCCACCTCCCCCCTCCCCCCCCACACCCCCTCCCCTCCCCCCCCCCCCTCCCCCCCCCCCCCCCACCCCCCTCTACCCCCCTCCCCCCACCCCCCTCTAACCCCCTCCCCCCACCTCCCCCGCCCCCCCCCTCCACCGCCCCCCTCCCCCCCCACACCCCCTCCCCCTCCACCCCCCTCCCCCCCACACCCCCTCCCCCTCCACCCCCCTCCCCCCACCTCCCCCCACCTCCCCCCACCTCCCCCCCCTCCCCCAGGCCGCACAGTCCTTCCTGGCCTACCAGAGGTACCAGCTGGGCGCCGACTCGGCCCTGTTCGGGGACTACACCGACCCCAGCCTGGACGCGGCGGCCGCCCCCTACACTGCCTTCAGCGGGGGGGAGGACAGCCCCGAAGGGGGGCCTGGAGAGGCCGACGGGACAGGGGGGTACCAGGAGGGGGGACTACTGAGGGGGAGGGGGGGGGGGGTACCAGAGAGGGGACTACTGAGGGGGGGGGGGGTACCAGAGAGGGGACTACTGAGGGAGGGGGGGGGGGCGAGGAGCCGTGAGAGTGTGTGTGCGGGGGTGAAGGAGTTGTGTGTGGGGGGGTGAGGATTGAAGTTAGAACAGTGTTAGACATGTCAGGTGTGTCAGGGGTGAGGAGAATGTGCTCATGGTGAAGTTAAACACTTGTGACCAGTTTGCCTTCGTTCTTGTTGTCTTTTAGGGTAAACACACGTGAACACACACAAACACCTACACACGCACACAAAACGTAAATTATACTTGGTTTCTTTTATGATACTCAATCATACCCCCAGAGTCAAAATAAGACCATTAAAGTGTATGTTATGAGTGTGTGTGTGTATCAGTCTTCTATAATGAGTAATAACGTGTATGTGTGTGTGCGCGTATTGGCTGTAACATTTAAACAATATTTTCAGATTCTCTGATCATTGCCTTAGCATTTATTTAACCTTAGTGCTAACTGCCAACCACATTTAAATGATACAGGGCAAAACACACCCGTTCCCTTAGCAACAAGACAGGCAAACCACCAACATCAGGCTCCTAAAGCCGGCAACAACATTTCAGTTTTGAAATGTACATTTCAGCCCAGAGCTTCTCGATGGTTCAGTTATTTCAGAGCAGACTACTCAATGGTTTAGCTTCATTTATCCATTTGGTTGTTACCTAACAAAATAAAAGTGGTTGTTGATTGAATACATTATTAAAATGAGAATGCCTTGGGTGGAGACTCAGAAGACACCTATAAAGTATGCATACTTGAATCTGCAGAGGAAATCCTAGATAATGAAAAGCTAATTCAGGCATAAAGAACATGAAATATACACATTTCTCCAAAGTCTCTGACATTTGCTGTATCTATATATATAATCGATCAATCTATTTATCTATCTCGCTCTTTACATATTGTAAATCTGTAATTCAATCTTTAGGGGTGTTTGAAAAGAAGACATGTCTCTATTTTAAGGCGTTATCATAATGCTAGTTATAAAATATAGTGTGTACAAAAATGTGTAACAACATTATCAGATACAAGGAGTGGTAACCTTGGCTACCTCTTCCTTGACATAATTTCAGGTTATCGAGATGTTTTTATTTTGGGATAATAATTACTATGAAAACATTATGAAAAAAAAAAACGATATGAACTATTATTATTAAGTGTAGTTGTAGATTTGTGTGATATTTTTCTTCTTGGTGTGTTCCAATAAGCAGCAATGAAACAAATAAAGATGGTGTGAAAAAAAGTTTTTGACGTGATGAATTTTAATCAATAAAATAACTGACTAAAGAAACATCTAAATATTGTCTTTGTCCTTGATCTGTGGTAGTAGTAAACCCATGTGAAACCTATTGTGCTTTCCAACATCGGTGTCAACTATTTTTTATGAAAATTTCGATTGAGGAGCTGGTGATGTTTATACACAAATAGCTTTACAAACAAGCCTACAAGGAAGGAAAAACGCCATTGGTTTGTTTTGACTGCATGTTTTGACTACAATGATACATTTGACGAACACATCTGTACTTAATAGCTCTGTTATGAAGATTTGAATGAGTCTCGGGCGTTGTCATGGTAGCCTACTCTAGTGACAGTTTTTGTCATGGTAGCCTACTCTAGTGACAGTTTTTGTCTGTGTCGCTGTCGCTGCAGCCCAAGAGTATACATGTCAATGGTTTCCTATGCACGTTTTGACCACAATGATACATTTGACGAACATGAACATATATGTACTTATATACATTTACATGTATTAATTTAGCAGATGGTTTTATCCAAAGCGACTTTGCAGAGAGAGCTTTACAAAATTGCATAGGTGCAAAGGTCACTGATCATAACAAGGAGATAGCCCCAAAACATTGCGGGTAGCCAAATCATGAAGCATACGTTGTGAGAAGCAAATAAGTGCCAAGGGGAAGAACCAAACGAGCATGTAGTTAAACAAGTTACAAATTATACAACATGAACCTCAAAAAGTGCAAGAGAGTACCTGTAGAAAAAGCAAGCAACAATAATATAATTCACAACTAGTACAAGAATTAAAATCTGTTACAATTAACCAACAGGAGCAACAAGTCCCTCACTAAGAGTCATTGTGTTCCCAGAGGAAACTAACATCAGGTCCAGCGAATCATTCCTAAGTACCGTTGTACTCCCGGAACAAGTGCATCTTGAGCCTTTTCTTGAAGGTGGGAAGACTATCAGTGTCTCTGATGGAGGTGGGGAGTTAATTCCACCATTGGGGGGCCAGACAGGAGAAGAGCTTGGGTTGGGAGCTCTTGAGAGGTGGGGCCACCAGACTGTTGTCAGAAGAAGACCGTAGGTGGTGGGTGGGGGTGTAAGGCTGGAGGAGAGACAGGATGTAGTCAGGTGGAGTCCCGTTCAATGCTCGGAAGGTCAGTACAAGGGTCTTGAATCTGATAGAAGCCATGATGGGAAGCCAGTGGAGAGGGATGAGGAGGGGGGTAACATGGAGGCATCTGGGTAGATTGAAGACCTCCGGATGTTGTAGAGGGTGAATCTAATCTACACGACCAGGAGACTGCAGCAATGTGGGCAGTGAGGGAGAGCCGTGAGAGTCGTCCATGGTAACTCTGAGGTTACTGGCAGAGGATGAAGGGGTCACCGTCGCAGATCCCAGGGTGACTGAGAGATCGTGGGTGATGGATGGGTTTGGCCGGGATGATGAGAAGTTCTGTTTTGGTGAGGTTCAGCTGGAGGTGGTGCTTGGTCATCCAGGCAGAGATGTCTGTGAGGCAGGCCTTAATCCTAGCTGATATCCCAAGGCCCTCTGGGTGTGAGGCTGTAATGTCTCCAGGCCGCCAGCAGGGAGAGCTGTAGGACAGGAGGACGGAACACTCAGACAGTGGAGCCCCTCAAGAAGGAGGAGCCAGGGGAGACACACCAAGCACTCACACAGGAACTAGGATCCATGATGCTTCTGTGTCTCTCATCCTCTCTTTCTGTGTATCTCTCTCTCTCTCATCCTCTCTCTCTCTCTCTCTCTCTCTCTGTGTATCTCTCTCTCTCTCATCCTCTCTCTCTCTCTCTCTCTCTCTCTCTCTCTCTCTCTCTCTCTCTCTCTCTCTCTGTGTGTATCTCTTGCCACAAGACCACAACCTCATTACAGATCACACGTCTCTTTTCTGTCTCTGTTTCTCTCTCTCTCTCACACACACACACACACACACTCTTCCTTTATCTCTGTTTATCTCTCTCTCTCCCCCCCCCCCCTCCCCATCTGTCCCTCTCTCCAACCTGGAGTGTGTGATAGACCCTGTTTTAAACTATCAACCAAAGTTTGGGCAGCAAGTAAACGTAGCACTGGACTTTTAGGATTATAAAAGACTAAAGATATTAGACAGAGTTAATGGAAAACCGTCTTGACTGCGCAGCGGTCATTCTTGTACAATATGTAAATGTCCTGAAGAGGAAGGAAGCTGTACTCTGGGCTTCTTTACTGTTTATTCTGAGTACTTAGAACCATCAACCACAGACTTCACCCTCACTGTTCAGAACAACACACTGCCAGCAAGTCCACCAACCCCACTCCTCCCTTCCTCTCTGTAAGTACCATCGACGTGAATGCATCTTACTGTAAAAACACAATTGCCTTAATTGTTGTTGTGTTATTTCGTATTAATCAACGTTTAAATGTCTTCATTTTGTGGTAAACAGATGTGTTTTTATATTTAACTCAGTTAACATGAGGCTTGCTATAGATAGGAAGATAATACATACTGTATACTGGTTATATACAAGTTCCAATCACACCTGTGTTTGCGTTTACTTTCATGAAGGTTCAGCACTTTCAATGTGAGCTTGTTTGGTGGGAGAGAGCCAATAGCAAAATCTAAAATGGTGTAAATCCCGCCCATTCTGCATCTAATTGGCTGAAGTCCAAGCCCCTCCTCCAGAGTCCTGGGGTTCAACAGCATGTTAGAGAGGCTGTGTTCTGTCTTAGAGGAACACCACTACAAGTATTCAGTTATTAGTGTGTTTTGTTGACCTCTGTTGTGTCTGTCAGACTGCAGGGTGTTGATGCAGATATGGAGTTGAGAACTACAGGAAGTGTGTTCGTGGTCTTCCTCTGCTCTGTGGCAGGTATCTATGACCTTGTTTATCTTTCTTTAACTTTAACCTTAGTCCATATTAGAATGATGGTCCAAAGTCTACTTTAACCATCACCAAGTAGGTTTATCAATCAAATAAATGTAATCAGTTGATACTTGTGTAAAAATACATTAACAATGAGAAAAATTAATGTCTTAATATATGTATATTGATAAACATTTTGTCATTTTTATTTGAGAAGTGGGTTTGTGCTTCCTCTAATGTGCTGGTGATGTGTGACTGTGTTGCAGTGGTGCTGGGTCAGGACTGGGGAGTGACTTACACCCTCCAGAGAGTCTGTGCCTTGAGAGGCTCATCAGTGGACCTGTCCTGCTCCTATACTTACCCCAGAGGTCTCACAGTCACTAAAACATTCTGGTTTACCACATGGAAGGATGGTGAAGGTACAGAGGACCTGAGTCTGGACCCAGAGTATGCAGGTCGTGTGCAGTACCGTGGGGATAACAAGAGTGAAGCAACCCTGACGATCACAGACCTGAGAGAGAGAGACGCTGCTGAGTACAAGTTCATGTTTATAACAAACCAACCAGAAGGGAAATGGGCTGGTAAACTAGGAGTCACTCTCTCTGTAACAGGTACAGTTATACTCTCTGTGTTACTCTACTGTCTGTGTCTATTCTGAATGTTACTGTTTAGTTACCGTATTTTCCAGACAATAAGTCACACTTTTCTTTGTTTTTGCTGGTCCTGCGACCTACTGTCAGGTGTGACTTATATATCAAAATATATGTAATTTAACATGTTTTTAAATGTTAATTCATACTGACTGACATGAACCAATAAGACATGAACATTACTGTCTACAGCCGCATTCAATGGATTCAGGGATGTGGAATGAGATAGAGAGCTTGGTGAACTTGCTTACCAGTAACTAGCTTGTTGGACTTGTTGGCTGGCTGTAGTTGAAATACCGGACACCTATTCAGCCTGTTGTTCTGTGTGCTATTGTGTAGTTGAATAACTTTCAAGATTAAATGTCTGTTCTTGGTCTTGCATTATGTGAAATACATTTCTAAGATAAATGCGACTTATAGTCCAGTGCGACTTATATATGTTTTTATCCTCTTCATGACGCATTTTTTGCCTGATGCAATTTATAATCCGGAAAATACTGTATTTTAAAACATTAACATAGATCCTTTATCAAGCTCCTACAGTCTGTCCCAGCAGTCTACAACACCTTTATTCCTGATGTGTTCTAACTGCAGCTGATCTAAGTGTGGAGCTCAGAAGCTAACAGTAGCTGGAGTGTGTCACTCACTAGTCTCTGCTGTCACTGACAGGGGTGGTGCTGAACATTGTTCTGTACTGAGACTCTGACCTTGTGACCTGAGGACAGGGCTTGTATCACTGTTAGATGACTGCTGTTGTTTCTGACCCCAGGTCTTCAGGTGAAGGTGACTCCGTTCACAGTGATGGAGGGACAGAGGGTGACCCTGACCTGTAGCTCCACCTGTCCTCTGACTGGTAACCCCTCCTACATCTGGTACAAGAACAACCAAACCAGGCCAGAGACCCAACAGAAGCTCCTGTACCTGGACTCAGTCAGCAGTGAGGATGCAGGCAGATATTCCTGTGCTGTGACAGAACAGCAGCATCTCCGCTCTCCTGAAGAGACTCTCAATGTGACATGTAAGACTCAGACTCCCACAGTTTATAAATTATTTCAGCCATCCCTGTCTTCTAACTTAAAGCTGTTCATCTCTTTATTACTACTATACTCTATATTGCCCCAGATAAGCCGAGGGATGTATCAGTGTCAGTCAGTCCCTCTGGTGAAGTAGTGGAGGGCAGTTCAGTGACTCTGACCTGCAGCAGTGATGCTAACCCACCAGTGCAGACATACACCTGGTACAAGGAGAACATCATCTCATCTAATTCATCTGGACAGAGCTACACCATCACTAACATCAGCTCTGAGGACAGTGGAGGATACTACTGTCAGGCTGGGAATACAGTAGGAGCTACAAACTCCTCTGTTGTAATGATCACTCTTCTGACAGGTAAGATACCATTTCTTGTTTGCAATCTCTTTGATAAAGCTAACAGTAGTTCAGGCATAAAGTCAATATGGTTTACCTGCTCCACCTTGTGAATAATTTATAGTATGACATCCTGGATGGAAAGGTTTAAACCACCTTTCACTTTTTACAATACAGATTCAATGTTATTAGTGCATATATGTATGTTTTAGTATTTACATACATAATGAAGCTAACAACTCAACTGTATGTTTTGACATTGATATCCTAAATCCTTTTATTTTTCAAAAATAAAGAAAATAATAAAAAAACAGGTAAGCTGCTGTTGTGTTGTTCAGGGATCTCAACAGCTCAGGCTGCAGCAGCAGGAACCACAGTCTCTGTTCTCCTGGCCGTCATCCTCCTCTCTGCCTGCCTCCTCTGCAGGTGAGGAAGGGACTGTCACTAACTGAAATATGATGCCAAAGTTTTCATAACTTCATACAAAATTGTTTGTGGACAAATACAGAGCAGTATTTATTTAATTTGGTGGCACAGTTGTATTTATTGACAGATGTTGTGTGATTTTATTTCCATAGGAAGAAGAAGGCCAATTGCAGTCATTCCAGGCACCCAGTAAATAATGGACAGGTGCGTGTGTGTGTGTTTTTGTGTTTGTGTTTGCTTGTGCTTGTTCGTGGTGTTTTAATTCAACATTATACGTGTGCTTGTTATCAGCAAGGCATACTACAGTTATACACCTCCACCTATAGTGAAGGTAACTCATGCCCTCATGTTGCCTATCAGGATGTCTCCAGCTGTATTAACTGCTGACTGCATCTCCACCAGATCCCTCTCTCTCCTCAGACAGTCCAAGCTGACCCAAGCAGTGACACGTACACAGCTCTGAACTTGAAGAACACGTCACCTGACTATGACACACTTCCTGTGAGTCTCCTGTCATCACACGCTCTTTAGGTTGAGCTGAGTTTAATTAAGCAGTTTTCTCTGTGTTCTACAGAAGCACCTTCAGTGTGAGGGCCTCTGTGTGTGTGTTTACATGTGTGTGCGTGTGTGTGTGTGTGTGTCTGTGTGTATGTGTGTGTGTGTGTGTTTACCAGCATGTGAGAGACTCCTCCAGTGATACGTACTCTTCTCTGGACATGAGGACCAGGTCTTCTGACTACGACACACTGGCTGTAAGTCCTTCATCTGTTACTGTGTTTGGGTTCTGGAGAGATGGACATGGTTGGTTTGGGATTCTGCAAGAAATTAAGGAATCTGTCATTTGCTGTTCATTGTTGTGTTCTGTTTATGCCTGTGTTGGTGTGTGTGTGTGTGTGTGTGTGCGTGTGTGTGCATGTGCATGTTCATGTGTATATGCGTGCGTGTGTGTATGTGTTTCAGACTGTGAGAAGGACTGGAACAGAGATCTAGAACACTCTATTTGGAACAAAGAGCTACGACCCCAAACCAAAGATTTTAAATAATTCCAGCTGTCATCACATTATGACATCACAGTTTAACTGTTCTTGTAGTAGAACCAGAATGTCAGAGTTCTAATGTATGGCTCTGTTCAGAACCTACATGGAGGGATTAAATGGAATGTTGAGGATCCGTTCAATATAAAGTTCAAGTTTTTTTTTATTGTGATATGAATTGGCATAATGTTAAACCAGAACAATCAAAATATTAGCAAGTAGGTTGTTGCTGATAATAAACAAATAATATTAATAACAATAATTGTAAAATAACATTATGAATATGACAACTAGTAATATTCACAACATTATAGTCTATATACTAGTGATGATATGTTTGTTACATGAATATAACATACCTTTTAATATCTTTTAAAATTGTTTAAATTGTGTGGTATTTTGTGTGATTTGAGCAACATCATATTAGCATAATTGCAGGCTTGCTTTACAATCCTGTTGCTCAAAAGATACAATGTTTTTTAGGCCCAAACAACTAAAAAAGTAAAATTATATGACTTAATTCTGGTGCTTTTAGCTAATACTGCTATTATTCCTTCTTGGCTAATAACACATTTATTTTCATGATTGTATGTAGAGTTTTTTCTACTTTTTAAATTTAACGTTTTTTTTTCATTATTATGAAGAAGAAAAAATAAGATTCTTCTAAGACGTTTTAAATGATTTGGGAGTTTATTCAGCACTGACTGCTGTATAGATTGTATATTTTAAAAGGGGTTTTGGTTTTTGCATTTTTTAATACATTTTAATACATTTTGAAGATGCTTTTACACACTTAGTTTAGAAATATTTTCACATCTGGGCCTGTAGCTGTCGTCAGAGTATGTCACAGAGTAGATCCTTTGTAAAATAAAGTTTTAACTGCCACACTCGATGTCAAGTTTTTGGTCTACATGTCTTGCGTGCTAGTAGTGTTGATAAACTGATGATCGTGCCCATCCATCATAGGTCTTCTTTATCTTTCTACAGTATTTAATGGCAGGTTGCCAACTATTCAAGCATGTGTACACGATGTTTGTGCATCAGTGAAATGCGCAAGTGCTCAGCAGCCAGCTCGCTCATGACCACAACCAAACTTCCAGCTGATGAGTTCCGTTCAAGATGGCGTCCCAGCGCAGGAACTTAATGCAAAGCGTAAGAAATAATAGTTACAAATGTGTGCTTTTTGTAAACGTGTGCGTTGATAATCGATACATTATAATGTATCTGGGTCACTCTGCGTAGTTAGTTACTCTTAAGGCGTGTGACTTTACGTGTGTCACGGATCAGTTTGCAACAGATGTAGCTAACTGTGCTACTAGAATTAGGAGTTAGCACTACTGTAGCTAATCCATAAAATTATGTCTGTAATCTTCTCTAAAAAGAGAAGACTTTGAAACGTCTCAGTAGCAGACTGTCTCGATCGTATCAGTAGTTCTTGTGTGATATTCAGCAAGTCATATTCACTCATTATTTTTGCTGTTTGCTACTGCTAGTGTGACAACCCGGAAGTGTAAACATGAGCCAATTATGTATAACAATTTTGCTCACTTAAGTTTTGTCACATGGCGTGCTGGTGTTTTATGTTTGTGTGTTGCAAAAAATAAAAATATCACATCGATAAAAATGTATGTAGATATTTGTTGTGATGGCGAGCCTAATTGAATGTTTTTTCTTAGTCCTCCTAGCGACAGCAATAGGCAAGTAATCTGTACTAGCCAAGCTAATTCCTGTTGTTGTCTTGTCCACCACCGACACAGCACCAGAGTTGGACGGACGATCTGCCGTTATGTCAGATGTGCGGTGTCGGTACGGCCCCCAACACCGTCTACGGCCCGGACGGCAAAGGCACCCAGAGTCACCCTAATGAAGACGGGCACTTTCGATTCCGGTAGCTAGCTAAGCAAGACATTCCACGGGGTAGTCCATTGATAACCCATATTGATCAGCCGGTGGTGGCAATTTAAGTCCAAACATTCCAGACTTGTGTGTGTGTCTTTCTCTGTGCGTGCGTGCGTGCGTGTGTGCTCGTGCTCGGCCGATCCCTGATCAGAGGTGAGGATGGCCTGTTCCTATACGGGGTGTTTAACGGCTACGAGGGCAGCAGGGTGTCGAACTACGTGTCCCAGTGTCTCACCGCTGAGCTGCTTCTGGGGCAGCTCAACTCCACCCACTCTGACGCGGACATCCACAGGATCATCACCCAGGTAGGGAGGGGGTGGGGTCAGAGAGATCTGTGTGTGTGTCATCACCCAGGGAGGGGGGGGTCAGAGAGATCTGTGAGATTTGTGTGTGTGCGTGTAGATTGAGGGGAAATGTGTGTCAGAATGATCTCTGTGTATGGGTGTGGGTCAGAGAGATGTGTGTGTGTGTGTGTGTGTTACTTTCAGGGATCTGTTTGTACAGTGTTTGGGGTGTGTGTCAGAGAGAGAGAGAGTGTGTCTGTGTGTGTGCGGTGTGTGGGGTTGTGTGTGTCCATGTGGGGGAGAGCAGCCGTGCTGTGCTGGTAAAGTGTCTTGATTGCAGTGTGTGTTCTCAGGCGTTTGATGTGGTGGAGAAGAGCTACTTCGAGACCATCGATGATGCTCTGGCAGAGAAGGCCAACCTACAGGCCCAGCTACCAGAGGTACACACACACACACACACACTGTTACACACACACTCACTGTTACACACACACACACACACTCACTGTTACACACACCCTCACTGTTACACACACACTCACTGTTACACACACACACACACACACTCACTGTTACACGCACACACTCACTGTTACACACACCCTCACTGTTACACACACACACTCACTGTTACACACACACACACTCACTGTTACACACACACACACACACTCACTGTTACAGACACACTCACTGTTACAGACACACTCACTGTTACACACACACTCACTGTTACAGACACACTGCCCCACACATGCACTCACGCGCACACATTTCCTGTCATGGTGGTGATTGACTATGGATTTCTCCTGTGGAGGTGTAGCTGTGATTGCACAGTGATTTCAAATCGGTCCTCTGCTGAACGCTTTGTTGGTTTCCATGGTGACTGCAGTTTTGCTGCAGACTGGTGGCTGAGACATCCCAGAATAATCTCATCAGCCAATCCTGTCATCTCTATTTCTTTTCTCTGTCTGTCTGTCTGTCTGTCTGTCTGACTGTCTGTCTCACACCTTCATCCCCTCCTCCTGTCTGTTTATTGATCTATACCTTTCTTTCTATCTCTTTCGCCCCTTTTTCTCCGTCTCCACCCCTCATCTCTCCCCCCTCCACCAGGGGGTGCCATTCCACCAGCTGTCTCCCCAGAACCAGAAGCTGAGTGAGCGCGTGCAGGAGCTGGAGCAGGAAGTGTCTGGGGGGGCGGCCGCTGTGGTGGCCCTCATCCTCAACAACAAGCTGCACGTCGCCAACGTGGGTACGGACACACACACAGTCAGACACACACACACACACACACAGTCAGACACACACACACACACAGTCAGACACACACACACTAGGTGTTTTGCTCCTCTGGAAAGGCTCCTTGACCTTCACGTGTCTGTTTGTATTGCGTACACATACACACACTCTCACACACACACACTTACCTAGAGTGCTTCTCCACTTCAAGGCACACACATGTTATGAAACAGGAAATGTCAGTCAGCGCTGTGGCTCCCTTCATGGGAGGCACCGCTCTGCAATCACTGCTGGGGGACAGAGGAGCAGGGGGGAGGGCCTGCTGTCTAATTGGCTGGCTGACTAGCTGTCCTGCTGATTGGTTGGGTGGCCTGACTAACGATCTGTGTGGCCAATTGGCTGACTGTTCCACATTCCAGAGAGTTAGGGCCCTCTCTCTTTTTCCCCCCCTTCTCCACCCCCCCCCCCCCACTCTCTCTCTTTCTCTCTCTCCCACCCACTCTCTATCTCTCTCTCCCACCCACTCTCTCTCTCTCTCTCTCTCTCTCTCTCTCCCACCCTCTCTCTCTCTCTCTCTCTCTCTCTCTCCCACCCTCTCGAAGGGTATCTGTCCGGAATTCTTCAAATGTTATTATGCTCCAGAGAGGGGGGGGGAGTGGAGGGCAGAGGGACGGGGAGCAGAAAAGGAATAGCATGACTTCAAGAAGTGGACAAGTAGAAGCTGTTCTCTCTCTCCAGCTGTGTGTGGGGTCAGGGGTCAAAGTTGAATGTGTGTGTGTGCCTGCGCTTCCAGCATTGAAGAACGGCTTACATAGGTGTGTGTGTGTGACCAGGTACCAACAGGGCCCTGCTGTGTAAGTCGACCAGTGACGGTCAGAACCAGGTGATCCAGATCGGCCGGCCTCACACCGTGGATAACGAGGAAGAGCTGCAGAGACTGACAGCCTTGGGTGAGACAAGCTCCCTCCTCCCTCCTCTCCTGTCACCCCTCCTCTCTTCCCTCCCTCCCTCCTCTCCTCTCACCCCTCCCTCATCTCCTTTTTCCTCTCTTCCATCCCCTCCTCCCTCCTCTCCTCCCTCCTCTCCTGTCACCCCTCCTCTCCTTCATCCCTCCCTCCTCCCTCCTCTCCTCTCACCCCTCCCTCATCTCCTTTCTCCTCTCCTCCATCCCCTCCTCCCTCCTCTCACCCCTCCACTCCTCCCTTCCCTCCTCTCTCCTCTCCTCCCTCCTCTCTCTCCCTTCTCTCACCCCTCCTCTCCTCCCTCCTCTCCTCCCTCCTCTCCTCCCTCCTCTCATCCCTCCTCTCATCCCTCCTCTCATCCCTCCTCTCATCCCTCCTCTCCTCCCTCCTCTCCTCCCTCCTCTCATCCCTCCTCTCCTCCCTCCTCTCACCCCTCCCTCACCCTCTCTCTAGGTCTGGACGCGGGGCGCTTGAGGCAGTCAGGGCTGATAGGAGGGCAGAGCTGCACCAGGAGGATTGGAGACTACAGGGTTAAATTCAACTACACAGATATGGAGCTGCTCAGGTGAGCACACACACACACTCACACTGACACACACACACTGACAGACACACACTGACACACACACACTGACAGACACACACTGACACACACACACTCACTGACAAGACTTGAGGTCTTCAATTTAGCCTGTTTGATGTCTTGTCTTATTTGACTATACACACACATCTGAGACACACACCCCTATAAAACGCTGTCAGGAAAACAAAGCAACTTATTTGAATAGGATTTGAAAGGGTGAATTATTTTACTAGAATTTAAACGAGTAAGAGAACCTAATGTAAATGAACTTCCATTTAGAGAGCAGTTTGTGACAAATCTGCACCGCAGGGTGGATAAAGGTTTTGAGAAGGACTTGTCATTTGTGATTAAATAAACTTCACCAATCAATACATCAAACACTCTGATAGTAAAATAAAATTAATCCCCATATATGTTGGTGCAAACTGCATCTCAGTTTAATGAAAAGTCCTTCATCTCCACACAAACTGTTCATCTTTCATGGATATCATCGCCACCATCCATCCGTTTTCCTCCTTCAGTTCAGCGTTAAGTTACAGGGAGGTTCAGGTCTATGCAAATCAGTCCAGTACTCCACCAGCTGGTTAGATCCGCCCAGAATATAGGTGATGACCGAGGATAACTCACAGCGATTGTACGTGTGAAGGTAGGCCTTCCATAGAGACGGATCAGGAGGGCCAGTGGGCCCCAGTCCTAGCTTCTTCAAACACGCGCCCAAGTAGGCGTCCTCGATGTTAAAGGGCTGGACGTCCTTGGAGACCTCCACCAGCTTCCCCGGGAGGTCGTTGGAGAACACGTAGCCCATGCCGAGCGTGTAGGTGGGGTAGGTAGAGTTGGGGTACATCTCCTCCGGGACGTACCATTTGGAGCCGCGGTCACGGACAACCGGCTTGTCCCACATCAGCATCCCCGTCAGGTAGTTCTCCTTGGGGATGCCCGGCGTCTGCAGCATCGCCAGCAGGTTCTGGACGTTCAGGAACATGTCCGAGTCAATCTTCATGGCGTAGGAGGCGCCGGGGCAGCGGGTGGCGAGCCAGTCCATGATCACCATGGTCTTGATGGTCAGGTTGAGGTAGCTGTCGGTGAAGTCGCTCTGGATCAGGTCGCGGTGCGTCCTGCTCTCCTGCCTGACGTTCTCCAGCTGCTGCTCAGCGTCCGAGCCCCCAGGGAGGCCAAGCAAGAAGAGGGTCAGCACCAGCTGGCCCTGGACCAGGCTCTCGTTCCCCCACGTCCTCCGGATGGCGTCGCGGGCAGCCAGGTTGTGGGGCGCCACCGGAACCATGAGTACCAGAAAAGGAACTTGGTCTTACACACGCCTGGCTCGTCCATGATGAAGCGGTAGTTGCGCGGGTAGATGGAATGGTAGCTGTTGGCGTGAGGTGTGGTACTGAAATCGCTCTCTAGATCAGGATTGGGCTTAGGAATTACATTCGGGAGCACCGGTTGGCTCTGATTGGTTGTTCTAGACCACGCCCACTGGATCCCCATGCTTCTATTTGTCCAAACGGTCCAATAATACTGTGTAATTTCTCCCCTCCAGAACCTCTGGGGTCGACTGGTAGAATTGATTGAGACAACATATAAGCTGACCAGACTGAGAGTACTTAGCACGAGCAGACCAAGGAAACAGAACCGTAGCTCCCTGTTGGGGCGTCGGAGGACGTCCATGTCTAGAGGGGAGAGAGAAAAGCAACTGTAGCAACTTATCGCGTGACATTTCATCTGATTCACTTCCTCGTTATTTTGTCTGATGTGGCTCTGATTCGATGAATTCGATTGAATCACGATAGTTTGCTTGCTAAGCTGTATAGTGCTAATGTTACCCACCTAAGTCAATCCCGTTTGCTTCGACAACAGAAGTGGAAACAACTAACGTTATCATTTCAAATGATATTTAGTCAACCTGTTGAAAACAGTGTTGTGTAGACACAATAGATTTATTTGTACGTTTTCCGGGTATTTCAAGTCTGCACCTTCGATGTTTCAATGAGTGCTGTTGACCGTGTTGCGTCTTTGCTCCGCAGCTTCACTCGTTGTAAACCAACCATCAGTGTGGCCCCTTTAACACCTGTTATGTCTTTTCAACATTAAAAGTATCTGTACTGATTATTACAGAGCAAGATTCAAAGTGGAGGGGGGGAGACACATTGGCCCACCTAGGTAAAGCAGGAAAGATAGTCTTAGATTCGAACTTCTCGAATCAGTAACTCATTACAGGAACGTTGTTAGACACAAAGTTCAAAGGTCCCTGATGAGACCCATATTAGTCAAATAACTTCCACTTTGGTGTGTGTTCTCCTCCCTGTGGTGTCCTGTTTCTTCATGTTACATTTAAATCCTATTTCTGAATCAATTGATCAGTTTAACCCAAAAGAGAGTGACGACTTGAATCAGAAGTAGGCAGACGAGGCTTATTTTCACTCATTCAGTAGTTTTGCTTATTTATCGTTTATGTATCCTATGCAGATGCAGTTTTTCTTTTGTCAGAATCAATAGTAACATCTTGTCATGGACAAATTATGCATAAAACATTTAAGTTGGTCTTGAACTACATAGAATAGCGTTAACTTCATGTTCTACCATAACATATTATAAATCATCAAAGTCCGCTCTGATTAGCTTTTTACAGCTAAAAAGAAATACTGCCACAGTGTTCAATAGAGTTCATTAAATCCCTTAAACCCTATAGGATATACGTAAAGTCTGAGTCGAATCAAAAAATCAGGTAGATTAGCATGTTCAATGTTCCTGTTCGTGGGTATGGTTATTGACACGATCATATTTATATTTCTGTTATGTAGGGTAATGTTAACTGATCAGACACATAGTATTTTCCCTTGTCTGCCAACGATGAATTCACACAATGTCTGTGTCGATTAAACCGAAAAAAATAAAAAATAAAATAATAAAAAAAATTGATAGATAAATTGTTGCTGTTTACAATTAAACAGCAAGAACCTCAAAAGTGCAAGAGTGTACCTGTGGAAAAAGCAAGCAACAATCATATAATTCACAGAGAGTACAATAATTCTAAGACAGTTACAACAAACCACCAACAACAACAACTCTGACGCACTCACCGGTCTTCAATTGAGCCTGTTTGATGTCTTGTCTTATTTGACTTTACACACACAAACACACATGAGACACACCTATAAAACGCTGTCAGGAAAATGAAGCAGTAATATTCAAATGAGTGAATGTTACTGTAAGAGAACATAATGTAAGTGAACTTCCATTTAGAGAGCAGTTCATCTCCCCGATAAACAGACCTCTCTCTCTCCTTTACCCTGCCCATCTCTCTCCCCCCCCCCCATCAGCACCGCCAAAAGCAAACCAATCATAGCGGAGCCAGAGATTCACGGCAGCCAATCCCTGGAGGGAGTTACGGGCTTCCTGTTGCTGATGTCAGAGGGGCTGATCAAAGCCCTGGAGTCCGCCCACGGGCCTGAACAAGCCAATCAGGTGAGTGCATTCGCCTGGACAAGCCAATCAGGCGAGTGTATTCACCTGGACAAGCCAATCAGGCGAGTGTATTCACCTGAACCGAGGTTTTGTCATTGTTTCACTAATCAGACCTTCCTTAACTTTACCTTCACCACTCTCTCTCTCTATGTCCCTCTCTGTCATTGTCTCTCTCTCTCTTTGTCCCGTTCACTCTTTCTCTCCCACCTTTTCCCCCTCCCCCCCCCCTCAGGAAATGGTTGCCATGGTGGCGGCGGAGCTGGCTCAGCAGGGCAGCCTGGAGGGCGTGGCCAAGGCGGTGGTGGAGCGAGTGCGTCGCGTGCATCACGACGTGTTCGCCAGCGGACGTCAGCGGGCTCCGCTCTGTTCTCGCCACGAGGACATGACCCTGCTCATCCGCACGCTCAACTACACCCTGGCAGACGGGACCCTGACCCCCACCCAGGGTAGGACACACACACACACTGACACACACACACATGCAGGGTAGGACACACACACACACTGACACACACACACATGCAGGGTAGGACACACACACACACTGACACACACACACACATGCAGGGTAGGACACACACACACACTGACACACACACACACATGCAGGGTAGGACACACACACACACTGACACACACACACATGCAGGGTAGGACACACACACACACACACACACTGACACACACACACATGCAGGGTAGGACACACACACACACTGACACACACACACACCCAGGGTAGGACACACACACACACTGACACACACACACATGCAGGGTAGGACACACACACACACTGACACACACACACATGCAGGGTAGGACACACACACACACTGACACACACACACATGCAGGGTAGGACACACACACACACTGACACACACACACATGCAGGGTAGGACACACACACACACTGACACACACACACATGCAGGGTAGGACACACACACACACTGACACACACACACATGCAGGGTAGGACACACACACACACTGACACACACACACATGCAGGGTAGGACACACACACACACTGACACACACACACATGCAGGGTAGGACACACACACACTGACACACACACACATGCAGGGTAGGACACACACACACACTGACACACACACACATGCAGGGTAGGACACACACACACACTGACACACACACACACCCAGGGTAGGACACACACACACACTGACACACACACACATGCAGGGTAGGACACACACACACACTGACACACACACACATGCAGGGTAGGACACACACACACACTGACACACACACACACACACTGACACACACACATGCAGGGTAGGACACACACACACACTGACACACACACACATGCAGGGTAGGACACACACACACACTGACACACACACACATGCAGGGTAGGACACACAAACACACTGACACACACACACATGCAGGGTAGGACACACAAACACACTGACACACACACACATGCAGGGTAGGACACACACACACACTGACACACACACATGCAGGGTAGGACACACACACACACTGACACACACACATGCAGGGTAGGACACACACACACACTGACACACACACACATGCAGGGTAGGACACACACACACACTGACACACACACACATGCAGGGTAGGACACACACACACACTGACACACACACACATGCAGGGTAGGACACACACACACACTGACACACACACACACACACTGACACACACACACATGCAGGGTAGGACACACACACACTGACACACACACACATGCAGGGTAGGGATAATTGCACACACACACACACGTACACATTGGGTAATACAACACACACGCACACACTTTGAGGACGCACACACACTCACATAATAACGCGTGTGTGTGTGTGTGTGTGCAGGAGGTCGTATCTACCCTGTGTCAGTCCCCTACTCCAACAGCCAGAGCACCAGTAAGACCAGCGTCACCCTGTCCCTGGTCATGCCGTCCCAGGGGACCCTCACCAACGGCACCAACACAGCCTCCACCCTGGAGGAGGGCACGCCCACGCCTGGGTAGGACACACACACACACACACAGATATACACACACACAGACACAGATATACACACACACAGACACTGATATACACACACACAGATATACACATACACACAGATATACACACACACACACAGACACACACATATACATACACACACAGATATACACACACACAGATATACACACACACACACACACACACACAGATATACACACACACACAGATATACACACACACACAGACACACACATATACATACACACACACACACACAGATATACACACACACACAGATATACACACACACACACACAGATATACACACACACAGATATACACACACACACACACACACACACACAGATATACACACACACACAGATATACACACACACACAGACACATACATATACATACACACACAGACACACACATATACATACACACAGATATACACACACACACAGATATACACACACACAGATATACACACACACACACACACACACACACACAGATATACACACACACACAGACACACACATAAACATACACACACAGACACACACATATACATACACACACAGACATATATTTAGCATATACACTGTCCAAACACCCATGGGTAAGTAACACACACACAGCAGGGTGTACTGTGTGCATGCGCTTGCTTTCATCATTCATTCCTCTCTTCATTCCTCCTGTCCTCCATGTCTCTGTTTTTTCCTCTCCTTTTCCTTTTCCTCTGCGGCGCCCTCTGCTCACTCGCCCCTCCCTTCATCACGTTCTCTCCTCCCTTCATCACGTTCTCTCCTCCCTTCATCACGTTCTCTCCTTCCTTCATCACGTTCTCTCCTTCCTTCATCACGTTCTCTCCTCCCTTCATCACGTTCTCTCCTCCCTTCATCACGTTCTCTCCTTCCTTCATCACGTTCTCTCCTCCCTTCATCACGTTCTCTCTTTCCTTCATCACGTTCTCTCATTCCTTCATCACGTTCTCTCCTCCCTTCATCACGTTCTCTCCTTCCTTCATCACGTTCTCTCCTCCCTTCATCACGTTCTCTCTTTCCTTCATCACGTTCTCTCCTTCCTTCATCACGTTCTCTCCTTCCTTCATCACGTTCTCTCCTCCCTTCATCACGTTCTCTCCTCCCTTCATCACGTTCTCTCCTCCCTTCATCACGTTCTCTCCTCCCTTCATCACGTTCTCTCCTCCCTTCATCACGTTCTCTCTTTCCTTCATCACGTTCTCTCCTTCCTTCATCACGTTCTCTCCTCCCTTCATCACGTTCTCTCTTTCCTTCATCACGTTCTCTCCTTCCTTCATCACGTTCTCTCCTCCCTTCATCACGTTCTCTCCTCCCTTCATCACGTTCTCTCTTTCCTTCATCACGTTCTCTCCTTCCTTCATCACGTTCTCTCCTCCCTTCATCACGTTCTCTCCTCCCTTCATCACGTTCTCTCCTCCCTTCATCACGTTCTCTCCTCCCTTCATCACGTTCTCTCTTTCCTTCATCACGTTCTCTCCTCCCTTCATCACGTTCTCTCCTTCCTCGCTGTCCTCTGTGTGCCTTTCTCCTCTCTCCATCACCTGCTCCTCTCCATCACCTGCTCTTCTCCTCATCCATCACCTGCTCCTCTCCATCACCTGCTCTTCTCCTCATCCATCACCTGCTCCTCTCCTCTCCATCACCTGCTCCTCTCCATCACCTGCTCCTCTCCATCACCTGCTCCTCTCCATCACCTGCTCTTCTCCTCATCCATCACCTGCTCCTCTCCTCTCCATCACCTGCTCCTCTCCATCACCTGCTCCTCTCCATCACCTGCTCCTCTCCATCACCTGCTCTTCTCCTCATCCATCACCTGCTCCTCTCCTCTCCATCACCTGCTCCTCTCCTCTCCATCACCTGCTCCTCTCCTCTCCATCACCTGCTCCTCTCCTCTCCATCACCTGCTCCTCTCCTCTCCATCACCTGCTCCTCTCCTCTCCATCACCTGCTCCTCTCCTCTCCATCACCTGCTCCTCTCCTCTCCATCACCTGCTCCTCTCCTCTCCATCACCTGCTCCTCTCCTCTCCATCACCTGCTCCTCTCCTCTCCATCACCTGCTCCTCTCCATCACCTGCTCCTCTCCTCTCCATCACCTGCTCCTCTCCTCTCCATCACCTGCTCCTCTCCATCACCTGCTCCTCTCCATCACCTGCTCCTCTCCTCTCCATCACCTGCTCCTCTCCTCTCCATCACCTGCTCCTCTCCTCTCCATCACCTGCTCCTCTCCTCTCCATCACCTGCTCCTCTCCTCTCCATCACCTGCTCCTCTCCTCTCCATCACCTGCTCCTCTCCTCTCCATCACCTGCTCCTCTCCTCTCCATCACCTGCTCCTCTCCTCTCCATCACCTGCTCTTCTCCTCATCCATCACCTGCTCCTCTCCATCACCTGCTCTTCTCCTCATCCATCACCTGCTCCTCTCCATCACCTGCTCTTCTCCTCATCCATCACCTGCTCCTCTCCTCTCCATCACCTGCTCCTCTCCTCTCCATCACCTGCTCCTCTCCTCTCCATCACCTGCTCCTCTCCTCTCCATCACCTGCTCCTCTCCTCTCCATCACCTGCTCCTCTCCTCTCCATCACCTGCTCCTCTCCATCACCTGCTCCTCTCCTCTCCATCACCTGCTCCTCTCCTCTCCATCACCTGCTCCTCTCCATCACCTGCTCCTCTCCATCACCTGCTCCTCTCCTCTCCATCACCTGCTCCTCTCCTCTCCATCACCTGCTCCTCTCCTCTCCATCACCTGCTCCTCTCCTCTCCATCACCTGCTCCTCTCCATCACCTGCTCCTCTCCTCTCCATCACCTGCTCCTCTCCTCTCCATCACCTGCTCCTCTCCTCTCCATCACCTGCTCCTCTCCTCTCCATCACCTGCTCCTCTCCTCTCCATCACCTGCTCCTCTCCTCTCCATCACCTGCTCCTCTCCTCTCCATCACCTGCTCCTCTCCTCTCCATCACCTGCTCCTCTCCTCTCCATCACCTGCTCCTCTCCTCTCCATCACCTGCTCCTCTCCTCTCCATCACCTGCTCCTCTCCATCACCTGCTCCTCTCCTCTCCATCACCTGCTCCTCTCCTCTCCATCACCTGCTCCTCTCCTCTCCATCACCTGCTCCTCTCCATCACCTGCTCCTCTCCTCTCCATCACCTGCTCCTCTCCTCTCCATCACCTGCTCCTCTCCTCTCCATCACCTGCTCTTCTCCTCTCCATCACCTGCTCCTCTCCTCTCCATCACCTGCTCTTCTCCTCATCCATCACCTGCTCCTCTCCATCACCTGCTCTTCTCCTCATCCATCACCTGCTCCTCTCCTCTCCATCACCTGCTCTTCTCCTCATCCATCACCTGCTCCTCTCCATCACCTGCTCCTCTCCTCTCCATCACCTGCTCCTCTCCTCTCCATCACCTGCTCCTCTCCTCTCCATCACCTGCTCTTCTCCTCATCCATCACCTGCTCCTCTCCTCTCCATCACCTGCTCCTCTCCTCTCCATCACCTGCTCCTCTCCTCTCTATCACCTGCTCCTCTCCTCTCCATCACCTGCTCCTGTCCTCCACTCGTCTAGTCGCCTCCCTCCATCCACGCGCCGCTTGTCTCTCGGTATACTGCAGCCCATAAGTGAACTCCCTCTCTCTTCTCCTCCCTCCCTCCCTCTCCTCTCATCGTCCCCCTCCCTCCCCCTCTGTCTCTCCCACCCCGACCCCGCCCTCTTCTCTCTCTACTCCTTCACTGCCCCTCCTGCCGTCCGCCTGTCCTCCTCCCGCCCTCCCCCTCTTCCCACTCCCCTCTACTCCCACTCCACCCCCGCCCCGCTCCCTCCACGTACGCCTTTCTCCCCCTTCTTCTCCTCCCACTCCTCTCTCTCTCTCCATCCCTCTCTGCTACCCCGACCCTAACCCACCCCCCCTCCCCTACACCACCTCCCCCTCCTCTCCCCTCCCCTACACCACCTCCCCCTCTCCTACCCTACCCTATACCACCTCCCCCTCTGATCCCCTCCCCTTCACCCCCTCTCCTCCCCTCCCCTTCACCCCCTCTCCTCCCCTCCCCTCCGCCCCCTCCCCGCCCTCCCCTCCGTCCACCAGCCAGAGCCCCACGGCCACCCTCCAGTCCTCCAACACCCAGACCCAGAGCTCCAGCTCCAGCTCGGGGGACGGGGGCAGCCTGTTCAGGCAGCGGGGCAGCCAGGCGGCCCAGCCGGACGAGACGGGCCGCGTGCCCCCCTACGTGGACTTCACCCACTTCTACCGGCTGTGGGGCATGGACCATGGGGATGCCACGCAGGGGGGGCTGGGGCCCCAGTGAGAGAGGGGGGCTGGGGCCCCAGTGAGAGAGGGGGGCTGGGGCCCCAGTGAGAGAGGGGGGCTGGGGCCCCAGTAAGAGAGGGGGGCTGGGAGGGGGGGGATAGAGAGGGGGTTTGGGAGGGGGAGGGGGGGCATAGAGAGGGGCATAGAAAGGGTGTGGGGGAGTACCACACAAAAGGGGGAGGGAGGAGAAGGGCTGGGGCCATTTATCCAAAGGAAAGAGACTCGGCCACCTCAGGGATGTGATCCCAGGGACATGCAGGAGGTGGGGAGGGGGGGAGAGCGCTTAGAGCTCTCTCTCTCTCTGGTACAGAGAGAGTACAATGACCAACCAGGTGATGAACAGTCAACCTGTCTGCCTGTCGGTCTGTCTGTTGGTCTGTCTGTTGGTCTGCGTTGTTATGAACAGTGTTCTCATGTTTTGTTACATGCGTGTCTTTATGTGAATGTATGTTGTAAGTTTTAGGTCTTAGGTTTGTCTGTTAGGAGAAATTGTGCCTTGCAGAATAAACTATACTACACATGCTAACTTTAATTGCTCATAATTTGGGGAGGGAGGGAGGGAGGGAGGGAGGGAGGGAGGGAGGGAGGGAGGGAGGGAGGGAGGGAGGGAGGGAGGGAGGGAGGGAGGGAGGGAGGGAGGGAGGGAGGGAGGGAGGGAGGGAGGGAGGGAGGGAGGGAGGGAGGGAGGGAGGGAGGGAGGGAGGGAGGGAGGGAGGGTTTTCCTCACCTCATAAAACATCACATTACAAAAAGATGATTAACCTCTTTAGTTGAAATGGCTTCAGTGTTCTAACTGCTCTTATCGTAGACATTCACTGGAGTCAAGTGTGGACAGATAACTACTAAGTCTAGACAGATGATTTGCGTAAGAACTGTGGGCGAAGCAGATGGGTGCAATGTTATGAAATGTAGTTTGTAATCCAATATAACTTCCAGTTTTATGTTAACAATTGATATTGGGCACTGCCTGAAAAGACCTGCGGCAATGGTAAGCAAGGCCGTAATCATCATACATATATTAATTTGCCCCCCTAACCCCCCCCCCCCCCCCCCCCCCCAATGTTGACTCCACGGCTACGGCCTTGTAGTAAAGTATACCGTATTGCACGTGCCGACGTTTGTTCTTATAATTATACAATACACCACATAAATAGGGACTAAACAATGCAGTTTGTTTCTGTAGACACATGAGATAGTCGTTAATTAGCAGTTCGGCCTCCGTCTCAATCAGTTTGTTTGTGTGTGCAGATTTCCACATCAAAACAGCCCATCCGTCTCCATGGCTCCGCCAAAAGAAAGGCTCTTTTCCTCCCCTGTGTCTCCCAGACATAGTTCGACACAAATCACTCGTCTCCGTTTTTGTTAGCCTTCAGTTCTGAGGCGGTTACGTGGAAATAATGTGTCCTCGTTGTCTCCACCAAGCTTCCGCATGTTTTCCTTCAAACCCTCCCTCCCTCGATTATACTCGGACCCCGTCTCCAGCTCACGAGCATCTCTCTTGTCTCTCCCAGTCCCTGTTTTTGTCAATTATCGTATTTATGCGTTCTGAATGTCTTTGCCCTGTAGGAAAGATCTAGGGCTGGCGGAGAAATGCAGTTCAGAGATGTCGAGGTGGGTCTCTTAACCCACAGAAGACCGAACGCTTTTTAAATGTCCCAAACACTTTCAGTATTTGATTGTGTGTGCGGATGGGCGTGGATATCCCAGGGAGAGAAACGTAGGGTTATGGGAGGAGCAACTCGTAACATAAAATAACAAAATATTGAGGCTTTCATGAACATACTATACATCTACGGACACTAGTGTGTCGGCTAGTCGGCCACCACACTGGCACGGATTATGATGTTGGGTTCATGTGTATCAATCCAGTCCCTTCACACACGATGGGATTCTAGTATACATGGCAGGCTGCCCAGCAACGTTGCTCTCGCTCTCTCCCCCTCGCTCTCTCTCTCGCTCTCTCCCCATTGCTCTCTCGCTCGCTCCCCCTTGCTCTTTCCGTGTTTACAATTTCGCCTTTATTTCAACCGGCCCCAGAGCCCCCGTCAGTGCCCCCCCGCCCCGTCCACTCTCACTCCGTCCTCTGTGATAACCAAACCCACGCGGGGAGGAGCTGCCTGTCCCGTCTTATGCCTCCCCCCTCCAGGCGCGCTCTCCCCCACTACTCATTACTGGCCGAGAATGAAAAAGAAAGCGGGTAAACGGCACAAGAGAGGAGTCTGTTTCTTACGCGAGCGGAAAGGCGTCACGTTCGATGCAGGGGCGCTGTTGAATGAGGCTGAGGAGAAGGACCGCTGCCCTGCAGATAACGGCGAGAGCTCGAGATAGAGAGGGGTGGGGGAGAGAAGACAAGAGGAGGAAGCGGCGACGGCGAGTCATAAAAACGTCAAAAGCGGTGTAACCGTGGAGGACGACACAGCGATTTCCTGTCTCTCTCATCACCTCAGCCGGTGGATGGATAGGCTAACCTATTCCTTCTGCACCGATGATCTGACCGGCCGCTCGAGCGGATTCGTGTTCCGTGCGCGCCACCAATATCGGTACCCTTTTCTCTCCTCGGTTTTCCTTCATTAGCTAGAATAACGGTACATCGACATTCAAACGAGGGGAGATCGAGACTAGCGAACGAACGGGCAGATCACCGGATTTAATCACCGGAATCTACCCCATCCTAGGGTAACGGGAGAAGAACCGTGGGTTTTCCTCGGTAAAAAACCGCACAGCCTCAACCAGGGCGATGCAGCTGTGCAATAAAATAACTATGTAACAGTCAGGACGGAGACCCCGGTTCTTTGTGCACCGACAGGGTATCGCCACCGGATTGGAATGGAATAGATTTGCGATAACCCAACAACAAAACGGCGACGACCAGAAAGGGTTCATATCGTCTATGACCATCAAGAGACATCCAACACAGGCGATGGGTGAGATACGGTTGCTTTTTGGATGGTTTGCAAAAAACAGGGGTGGGGGGACTTGGTTTGTTGAAAGACGGCTCAAGACCTCTGTCAATGCACTTGTCTTACTGCAACGTCGGCACCGTGTGATGTGTGTGATAGCATCTTATGAAGGTAAAGTTGGTCGAGATGTAGCCTATCCATGCCAAGGGGGCATATGACGGTCTCTGTCCTGAACGGCAATGTAACCTGTAAACGATCCTGTAATCATTTGCTGTTTGGCATTATTTAGCCCAGACTTTTTAGAATGCAAATCCACTATCAATCTTCCTCTCCTTTGGATTCTACCCGCGTGCAGTTGTTTAATAACGTTGCAGATGTTTCGTGCCTCCTAAGCGATAAGTGGAGGTTGTATTTCCCCATGACCGACAGAGGCGACATACGGTTAAAAGACACAAACACACGCACCCACACATTAATGGAGGCCCATATTTGAATACTTGTAAACATGCTGTCATATACGATCCGTCTTGAGCTTGGCCTGTTTTGTGTTTCGACCCGAACATACATTCCCTGCGTTGCCAACATCATACTTAAAGGTCGTGTGCGCATGAGCCAGCAAAGGCATATGGTTAGACCTTGCGTTGTTTTTTAGTTTTTTTTTTACTTCCCGGGAACGCAGATGCAGCTCGTGCTCATGACCAGATCAATTTCACCACCTAATCGGTTGGCTGAAAGACCGAACGGCCAGCTGCCTTATCTCTACCAGTGCTAAATCAATACCCTATTCCATCTGTCGGTGGGCTGGGCACGTGGGAGGGGGCGCGAGAGTCTCAAGGCGGTGACTAACTTGATCTACCGTGTGTTGCGATGGAGCGGAAGGGTAGGGATGACGGGAGAGGTGAGGGGGAAGAAACAAAATAGAAGCTGAGACAGGGAGAGGGCAAGGATGGAGGGGTGATGACGAGCTAAAGAGAGCAAGAGGAGGCCCAAAGAAAGTCGAATTTCAGCTCAGCCGAGTTCAAACACATAATAGCACATATTTAAACGTTCACACACACACACACACAAACACACACACACAAGCACTCTCTATCACTGTTTCTCACTTTCTTTTCAATATATGTATCTTACTCTTTCCCTCTCCCCCCCCCCTCTATCTCTCTATCTCACTCTGTCTCTATCTAGTTCTCTCTCTCTCCCCCCTCTCCCCCCCCTCTTTCTCTCTCTCTCTCTCTGTCCCCCCTCTTTCCCTCACCCCTCTCTCTCTCTCTCTCTCTCTCTCTCTCTCTCTCTCTCTCTCTCTCTCTCTGTGTCTCTGTCTCTCTCTCCTCCTGTTCTCCAGTCATTCAATTCACATGACTGTCCTGGCACGGTCTCTGTAGGGCTCATATCGTGGAGGCTGAAAGGAGGATAGAGGGAAAGGCTTGCCCTTCTTTTGTCTCTTTTCTTTTCTTGTAGTTTCTCCTCCTCTTGTTCCCTCAGTTCTATCACCTTCTTCTCTTTTCCCATCTTCTATTGGCTTCCCTTCCTGTTCCCACCGGGCATCCTGTTTTGAGACCACTCCTAATGATGAGGGCTCCGTATAAGGCCTGCAGGTCTCTAGATGGCCGTGCTGGAGGGGACGCCAGCAGCAGGGCCCCAACAGGTTCACGGTTCCGATCCAAAGGTCTGACTTCGGGGTGCATATGGTTATGTCCTCTGGTGTGTGTTTTCTCTGGTGTGTATATCTCTCCCCTTCCTCTCTTTTCTCACACCCAGTAACACACACACACACTCACTTATTAATAAGGGTTAAATAAATAGTTAACTAGTGTCTGTTCCAAGCAGTCTCACACACGCGCAGTCGCGCATACACAGCCGTGTGAAAAAAAAAGTAGGCCCACACAAACTGATGAAGGTCTGCCTGGAAAGGAGGGAGGGAGGGATGGAGGGAGGGAGGGAGGGAGGGAGGGAGGGAGGGAGGGAGGGAGGGAGGGAGGGAGGGAGGGAGGGGAGGGAGGGAGGGAGGGAGGGGAAGAGAGGAGGAGAAGAGAGGAGAGAGGGAGGAAAGAAGGAGAAGAGAGAAGGAGAGAGGGAGGAAAGAAGGAGAAGAGAGGAGGAGAGAGGGAGGAAGGAAGGAAGGAAGGAAGGAAGGAAGGAAGGAAGGAAGAAGAGAAAACAGAGAAAGAGGAAGGAAGGAGGAAAACAGCTGGAGACAGATCTGTGTGTCCTGTACGCTGCATGACAGGGCTGTGTGGTTGTCATGTGTGTGCGTGTGTGAAGGAGGGGGTTGTGTAGGTAAGTGTTCGCTGGCTTGAGAAAGATGACGTTAAAAGTCTCAAACCTTCGCAACCATTGGGATCTGAGCTACTCATTTGCACACTTTCACTGACTGACTCACACTGTCGCCCCCCCCCCCCCCCACCACTACCCCCCCATCAAGGTCTCAAGAGCGCTAGTCATTGTGAGAGTTGGTTGTTGAATTTGAATTCCTGTTAGGGGAATCTGAGTACAGCTGTCAATGTCACTGCTGGAGGAAAGGCGAGGATGAAGAGGGGAGAGAAGGAGGGATGAAGAGGGGAGAGAAGGAAGGATGAAGGAGGAGGGAAGAAAGAGAGGAGCAATGGAAGAGTGGAGAAAATAAAGACAGCAATTGGTCAAAGATCAAGCGAGTCTCTCTCTCTCTCTCTCTTTATTCCTCCCTGTCTTCTTTGTCCATTTTTATTTTCCTCCTTACCCGCCCCCACCCCCACCCCTACATACACACACTCTCTCTCATAATCTATTCATCCCTTGTTTCCTTCCTTGCTTCCTTCCTCCTTCTGGGCTTGTCCCAGAGCCCAGCAGAGTTTACCAGCAGGCTAAAATAGACACTATCATTCTTGGTGGCTTTCAGTCTGGCACCAGTCCTGACAGCCCTCCCTCTCTCTCTCTCTCTCTCCCTCCCCCTCTCTCTCTCTCTCTCTCTCTCTCTCTCTCTCTCTCTCTCTCTCTCTCTCCCAAAGTTGCTACACTCAGTCTGTCTTTTGTCTGTCAGCTCAGTGTCACCTTACCAGGCCTGTCCTGCCATGCCCTCACCTACAGGAGCGGGTGGTTGGCCCTGACCTGTTTGCGACCCCACATGTGTTAATGGAGGCCATAATCTGGAGCATACCATCTCAGAGGCTGGGGGGGGGAAGGGGGCGGGGGGGCTGTGGCGATGACACTCCAATGAGAAGTACCTTTGTAAAACGCGCGCAGTACATGCACCACCAACAGCACAAGCCCTTACACAAGCTCACTTTTGCTGTTGTAAGCATGTGCCTCTCAAAATATGCAGATTCACAAACACCTACACTCCTGTTGGCGCAGATTTCCACACACACACACACACACACACACACATCACTTCCTGTTGTGAGACTGGGGGGTGGCAGCGTGATGAGCCTCGTCTCAGTACACTAGCTGCTACAGCATGTTCTAGAATGTCCTGCATGGCACATTCTACCCACTGAATACATTACATTTACATTTAGTCATTTAGCGACTTACAGTAAGTACAGGGACATTCCTCCTGAGGCAAGTAGGGTGAAGTGCCTTGCCCAAGGACACAACTTCATTCGGCACGGCTGGAAATTGAACCGGCAACCTTCATATAACTATCCCGATTCCCTAACCGCTGAGCCACCTGACTCCCCGAATAGAGAAAGAGAGAAGGGGAAATAGAGAGAATGAGGGAGGGAGGAAATGAGAGACAATGAGAGAGAGAAAGAAAGTGAGAGTTGAAAGGAACCCAGTCTGTAGAAATATTCCGTGCTTTGTATTCAACGGAGAGTCTCATTCCGTCTGTTTGTTGAGACTGACTTTGACTAGATCAATGAAGGGGGAGAGAGAGACAGAGAGAGGGGGATGAAATAAAAGGGGGAGACCAAAGAGAGGTGTAAAAGATTGTGCAGCTGTTGGCTATCCCCAGCCAACCTTCCATTTCTGTGCTAGAAGCAGTAAAGGAGAAAGGGAGGGAGAGATAGAGAGAGATAGAGGATGGCAGAGATGGATGGAGTGAGAGGGACGGAAGGGGAGGGGGGGAGTAGCATTTTCATCAGGATTATGCCAGACTGGGACATCTCATCTGTGGCTGTGAAGCTGTGTTGACAGAAACCTTCTCTGAGGGACGGAGAGCCAGAGGGGGTCTCTCTCCCGCCCTGGGTACCCAGGACAGATGCACCTTCTCTGGGGCTTTGCAGTGTCCTGTCTTCCAGGTTAACCACTGGCTGACAGCATGGGGGTTACTCGTACAATTCACAATAGTGTATGTGTTAGAGAGGAGTGTTGTTAGAGGGGT
This sequence comes from Hypomesus nipponensis, assembly GCF_054491055.1. NCBI lineage: Eukaryota > Metazoa > Chordata > Actinopteri > Osmeriformes > Osmeridae > Hypomesus > Hypomesus nipponensis. The sequence continues at coordinate 3,210,370 of NC_140381.1, read as the reverse complement.
GTTATTGTCACTTCTGCACACACACACATACACACATACTCTCTCTCTCTCTTACACACACACACACACACACACACACACACACACACACACACACACACACACACACACACACACACACACACACACACACACACACACACACAGCATCTTCTTGGAAGACATGTCCTCATCTTACAGTATAAAAGAAGCCAGGTGTTGATTGAGTTCCTGGAGGCCTTGTCATGCTCTGGTGTCATCAGATCCTAGTGTTCTCTTCTCAGGTGGGACACACACCTGTGAGACACCTGTACGCACTCTGCAGGCTCCCTGGCCCCTGACACACAGAGGTGTGATATCACCACTGTGTGTGTGTGTGTGTGTGTGTGTGTGTGTGTGAATTGGATAATGTATTGTAGGAAGATACGGTGAGATCAGGTGATGCTTGAAAGGTGTGTGTGTGTGTGTGTTGGAAGGAGGGGTGTGTTTATTTGCATAGTTTCCAGGTTTCCTTGTACTTGACAGGTATTAACGACACACGTCCTTGTAGTGTACACACGTCCCCGTAGTGTACACATACCACACATAGACACACTGTCTTTACTGACAGAATGTCGTTGTAGTGTCTCGCACAGGAAACCAAAGACAGGTTTCAACAGCACTCAGACTGGAGACTTAAACCAAATAACTATCTGGACCACAGAGGCTTCTGGGGTATTTGACTTCACAGAGTCAAATCTGACTAGGCAAACACTGCCATTAACATTTCAGCAGACAATCGTACGTTTGAATGGTGCATGTTGAAAGTAAGGCAGAAGGTCTAGGATCAAGATGTGCCAACAGGATTTTGTTGGTCAGAGTCAAGGAACAGTCTGTATTTACACTCATGACACACTTACAGAAACACTGTCTCGTTAGAAACACCACATGTAAATTTACATTTGGAAATGAGTTTACATCTGTTTCTAGACAGAACCTCAGACTGTAAACTTGTGCCTGGTTGTTGTGATGTTACGTAAGTGTTACGTACGGTGTGTTTACGGGTAGAATCTTGTTTGTGCATGTGTGAGGAGTTTCTGTTGAGATCGAGGGAGTGAGAAGGCGAGTGTTATAACTGGTTATTTCCAGTGAAGGGGCTCAATGGACACACACACACATACACACGCACACACATACACACACACACTCACACAGGCTGACATAGAGGGCTTTATGCCGGAGTCAGAAGGTAGAAACAGAGGGAGAATAGATGTTATTGTGCTGCTCAACTATCCCATGCATGGAGACACATAGCCTAGCCAGTCTCACACACACACACACACACACTCGCACAGCACACACACACCCAGCACACACACCCAGTACACACACAAAAGACACAGTTTCTCTTCTTGCTTTGGCCCACGATTGACCTCACCGTGCACCTACACACACACACACGGCACACACACACACACACACACCATAACAACCAACATGGACACCGGTACACAATGAGGGTATTTTATAATAGTCAACAGGCATCTTGGGTTACCAATACAGGCAATGTGTGTGCAATGCAGTGCACAAACACACACACACACACACACACACACTTCCTTTGCAATCACCGCTGTAAACACAAATACATGCAGATGAAACACTCCATCACTAACATCTGGTTACCTGCTGGAAGTGTCCTCTTCATACCCCACAGTTGTGTTCGTGTTTTGATGTTTGACGTCTTTTAAGGTGAAAACAAAAGGTTAGTCAGTTGTTAAGTTAATGAGTGAAACACAAGAGATGGCTGTCTGTGAGTGATCTTTTGGTTGAGTGGTCAGGTTTTTGTGTGTGTCTTCATGTGTGCGCGTGTTTGTGTGTGTCTATGTGTTGTATACACACACACACACATGCACACACATGCACGCAAGGAACAAGGAAGAAGCGCTCCAGATGAACGGCATGCTACGAGGAAGCGCTCCAGATGAACGCCATGCTACGAGGAAGCGCTCCAGATGACCGCCATGCTACGAGGAAGCGCTCCAGATGAACGCCATGCCACGAGGAAGCGCTCCAGATGACCGCCATGCTACGAGGAAGCGCTCCTGATGAACGCCATGCTACGAGGAAGCGCTCCAGATGACCGCCATGCTACGAGGAAGCGCTCCAGATGATGCCATGCTACGAGGAAGCGCTCCAGATAAACGCCATGCTACGAGGAAGCGCTCCAGATGACCGCCATGCTACGAGGAAGCGCTCCAGAAAGCTAGCAGTGCAGGTTCACATCACTTCTTCATGGTCAAAGAGACATACGGAGGATGTTTTTGCCAATGTTGAGGTGTTTGTAAAGATCGTGTTCTGTTTTGGTGCGTAGGTGTGTTTTGGTGTGTGGGTGTGTGTGGGTGTATCGACGAGAATGCAGGTGCCAATTTAGTTCAGGAAATGTTGTCAAACGTGAGTTTGTCTTTCATGCAAATGGTTGGCGATCCTGAGAGTAGGGTACTGAAGACCTGGAGCTGGTTCTGTTTGTCCTGAGAGTAGGGTACTGAAGACCTGGAGCTGGTTCTGTTTGTCCTGAGAGTAGGGTACTGAAGACCTGGAGCTGGTTCTGTTTGTCCTGAGAGTAGGGTACTGAAGACCTGGAGCTGGTTCTGTTTGTCCTGAGAGTAGGGTACTGAAGACCTGGAGCTGGTTCTGTTTGTCCTGAGAGTAGGGTACTGAAGACCTGGAGCTGGTTCTGTTTGTCCTGAGAGTAGGGTACTGAAGACCTGGAGCTGGTTCTGTTTGACCGTTGGAGCAGGTTCCTAGTCGCATCATAGCAACTTAACGGTCTGGTTAGGGCTCGACATTAAGGCTTATCCGCTTGTCCGGGACAAGTGGATTTTTTGTAGGGCAAGTGGAAGAGAACTTTACTTGTCCCACTGGACAAGTTAAAACGCGAACTAAATAAAATGAATTGTTATAGTACTTCACGTTATGTTCCAATTATTACGTCTATTTTACAGAATTTATTTGACCGAATCCTGCATTAGCAAAACACAAAATAAGTGGCTTCGTCCCAAGATCTCTACAGACCGTGCAGCTAATTTAATGCTAAACACTTGAATGGGGGCTTATTACTTGAAAGAGGAATTATTTACTGTGACATCTCAATTACACCATCAGGGCTTAAAAAACTGTGACTTGCTCAAGTAGGCAAATGGCTAGTAGAACATTTCATAATAAATTCAGTAAATCAAGCAACGCTGTAAGACCCAGTGAAATGTTATACATTGCAAACTAACGTTCGCTAGCTTTGCTACAACATTGGCTAACTCTACTTTGGTAGGCTATCCTCAGTATTTGCAAGCTATCTAAACTTATACTGTATCTAAAATATGAGAAATGGCCGCGAGACAAGCTTTCACAGGTGTTCGCGTGTCTATGTTGCTTCACTCCGTGGGCCTGCACCTCGTCCATTACTGTTTACAACGTTAGCAGAACTACTTGGTTTGCGTTGCCTTCTCAGCGTGAGAAGTACAAGGTTTGGTGTGAGAGCGTCTGAGCAGGGGCGATTCTAGGATCAGACCTCTCGGGGTGCTCAGTCCCCAATTAGAATGTGACATGAATACAGTGCCTTGCAAAGGTGCTAAACCCCCTTCCTAATATAAATCCCTAATTTCACTTGATAACAATTAATACATTTATGTATTATTATGCAAAATATTGAATGAATGAAAAAACTAAGGATGTCCCTTTCTTCATGAACTACCAGCATCAAATAATAATAAAGAATAATATATATATTTTTTTAATTATTTACTTGAGCACCCCTAAAAAGGGTTTAAAATCACCACTGGTGTATAACCTACTTTACAGTTGAATATTAGCTGATATTTAACTACATACATTTAACCAATACAAATGCTGCTAAAGCTTGCTAGGTACACCACTGCCGACGCAAGCAAACGAGAAACGTCAACACAATTTTAAAAAATATATAAAATAATGAATCTTTACCCGGACAAGTAACTTTTGTGTCTGGACAAGTGAAACATTAATGTACTTGTCCAAAGGACAAGTGCCTCAAAAAGTTAATGCCCTGAGTTCTCAAGTGTACTGTAATTTCCTGTGTGTGTGTCTGTGTGACAGAAATGGATTGAGCAATCAGGTCTCATAGCTGGGTGTGTGTGTGCGTGCGTGTGTGCACACCATAATCACCTCTATTCAGTGTAACTCAGGAGTGTCATCCTCACTTTTATTTGCGCATCGTTAACAGGGCTCTTTCCAGGTCTTAACGAGCCCTAACGAGCCCTAACGAGCTGCCTCCAACCTAACATCTCACACTCAACTTTGCCCCCACGTCGCAGACTGGAGAATCAACCGGTCATCTCCGTTTGTCTCTTACTCCCTCTTCCTTTTATCTCTCTAATTACTCATTTCTCCCCCCCCCCTCTCTCTCTCTCTCTCTCTCTCTCTCTCTCTCTCTCTCTCTCTCTCTCTCTCTCTCTCTTTCTCTCTTTCCTGTCTCTCCTTTAATTTGAAACAGTTAGTTTTCTGAAACTATGTCTGGCGAAGCAGAAATCTTGCAGAGTTTTAATTTTTCGCTTTCTGAACCCCCCCCCCCCCCCCCTTGAAGCATAAAGTGAGGGATAGAGAGGAGGGGGTAGTGGGGGAAAGAGAGAGAGAAAGGGGAGTGGGGCGTAGAGGAAGAGGGGGTAGGGAAAGAGAGATAGAGAGGGGGGAGAGACAGAGAGGGTTGTTAGGAATGGGGGGGGGGGAGAAAAGGAAGAGAAAAGGTTGGAGAGAACAGTGTTTGTGTGTGTGTGTGTGTGTGTGTTTGTGTGTGTGTGTGTGTGTTTGTGTGTGTGTGTGTGTGTGTGTGTGTCTCTCTCTCTCTGGGAGGGTTAGCCCAGGGCCCGGCAGAAACACACAAACAGCTCCGGGGTATTTACGTTTCCCTGTCTTGTTTGACAGTCTAACTAGTTGTCAACACTAGCATTTCCTGTTGTCATGCTTGCAAGGCACGTAGCAGTTACAGATGAAATTCTCATTGACAAACTAACCCCATGGTTTACACACAAACTGGCTGGGGCACCTGAATATGACTCGAACGACTGCTATTCTTTTCTACTTCCTGATTCCCAACAACAAAGCAGTCACCTACTTATAAAGGTTTAGTGACTGAGGTGAGCCGTTATAAAGAGGATGTGAAACTGTGGTCAGGTAGAGATCCACATCACATGCTGTCTGTGTGTGTGTGTGTCTGTGTGTGTGTCTGAGAACCTGCCTGCATGTGATGTGTTTGTGCATGTCTTCACGCATGCTTGTGTGTGTGTGTCTGTGTGTGCACATGTGTGTGTGTCTGTGTCCATGCCTGGGCCAGTTAAGCACAGCTTGAGTCATGAAGTTTGTCTCTCCTCATATGACCTTGCAGCAAGAACAGACCTGCTTTGCACACACACGCACACACACACATCCTCACGTGCGCACACACATACACGATATGTATTCACCACCCAGAAACACAAACACACCAGCACACACACACAGTCTGGCTGCTGGGCGTGTCTGTTTTACAGTCTGTGGATTGAGCACCACGGTGACCGTGACGATATTTTCAAAAATGTCACAAAAATAAGTGCTGAAGGGAAGAACCATAAGAGCATGTAGTTAAGCAAGTTACAAGTAAACAACATGAATCTCTAAGTGCAAGTGTACCTGTAGAAAACAGACAGAAAAAATAAAAATAAACAGCCACACAGGCAAGCAGACAGAGACAGGCAGACAGACAGACAGACAGACAGGCAGGCAGGCAGACAGGCAGACAGACAGACAGACAGACAGACAGACAGACAGACAGGCAGGCAGGCAGGCAGGCAGGCAGGCAGGCAGGCAGGCAGGCAGGCAGGCAGAGACAGGCAGACAGACAGACAGACAGACAGACAGACAGACAGACAGACAGACAGGCAGGCAGGCAGACAGGCAGACAGACAGACAGATAGAGAGGCAGACAGAGAGGCAGACACAGACAGGCAGGCAGACAGAGAGGCAGACAGACAGGCAGACAGAGAGGCAGACAGACAGAGAGGCAGACAGAGAGGCAGACAGAGAGGCAGACAGACAGGCAGACAGAGAGGCAGACAGACAGGCAGGCAGAGAGGCAGACAGACAGACAGACAGACAGACAGACAGACAGACAGACAGACAGACAGGCAGGCAGACAGAGAGGCAGACAGAGAGGCAGACAGACAGACAGGCAGACAGAGAGGCAGACAGAGACAGACAGACAGACAGGCAGACATAGAGGCAGACAGACAGGAAGACAGAGAGGCAGACAGACAGACAGACAGAGAGGCAGACAGAGAGGCAGACAGACAGACAGGCAGACAGAGAGGCAGACAGACAGGCAGACAGACAGAGAGGCAGACAGACAGGAAGACAAGAGAGAGGCAGACAAGACAGACAGAGGGGAGGGGCAGACAGACAGGCAGGCAGAGAGCAGAGGCAGACAGAGAGGCAGGAACAGAACAAGAGAGAGGCAGACGAGAGAAACAAACAAGACAGACAGACAGACAGGCAGGCAGACAGAGAGGCAGACAGAGAGGCAGGCAGACAGAGAGGCAGACAGACAGACAGACAGACAGGCAGAGAGGCAGAGAGGCAGAGAGGCAGACAGAGACAGACAGACAGACAGACAGGCAGGCAGACAGAGAGGCAGACAGAGAGGCAGACAGACAGACAGGCAGACAGAGAGGCAGACAGAGAACAGACAGGCAGACAGACAGACAGGCAGACAGAGAGGCAGGCAGACAGAGAGGCAGACAGACAGACAGACAGACAGACAGACAGACAGACAGGCAGACAGACAGGCAGACAGACAGGCAGACAGAGACAGACAGGCAGACAGACAGACAGACAGACAGGCAGACAGAGAGGCAGACAGAGACAGACAGACAGACAGACAGACAGGTTGTTTGACCATGACAAGCCAACAGAGACATCCTTGTGTCTGCTCTGTGTGGCCTGTAAACTAAGAAGCTGTGCTTCTCATCACACACACACACACACACACACAAACACACTTGATTCTCCCACAGTGTCACAACAGGGTTTGAAATGTGGGGGGAGGGGGAGGGGGGGCTGACTCTCTCCATAAGTCTAGAGGGACAACCAGTAATAATTCCTTTTTAGTTTGGGCTGTTCAAAATGTTCAAATTTCAAACGAGAGATTTCATTTCATTGCCTTATTATTTAAAGTTACATAACCTTGCAACTGTGGGGACAGTAGATTCAACATAGCCACCAACATGAACCCCTCTGACGTGTGCGTGTGTGTGTATGTGGGGGGGGGGGGGGGGGGAGATAGAGTTACAAGAGTCATACAGAGTGGGTAAATCCAGGCACACACACAACCAGGAACAGCCCATCTGACAGATACGCTTGTTTTTAAAGCACTGCTCTTACTGATAGCTGCTAATGGCTATAACAGGGGCAGTTCTAGGAAGAGAGAAAGAGAGAGGGATACTAGCCTCTTTCGGAACTTCACTGGAATGGTAGAAATGCAGGGAACACTCTCGTTCCCTCTCTCTCCCCCCTCTCTCTCTCTATCTCTCTCTCTCTCTCTCTCTCTCTCTCTCTCTCTCTCTCTCTCTCTCTCTCTCTGGAACAACTCCCTCCCCCCCCGGTTGATGTAAACATCCAGGGGGAGCAGATGCCAGAGCCAACATGGATCACTTCTCTCCTCCATATCTTCCAGTTTCCTAGTGAACAGTGGGGTTACACAGCAACTGGCCCGGCTGAGCCTCCAACTCCTTACACTGCTCCGAGGGGTTCACTCCCCTTCTAATGGATTGGAGCCATCTGTGGGTGTGTGGGTGTGTGTGTGTGTGTGTGATTGGAGTGTGCAGGACATGGATTTGAGTCTTAACCT
>NC_140381.1:3192500-3197500 GCF_054491055.1 Hypomesus nipponensis | reverse complement strand
AAGAGATGGGAGCAAAGATTTAGGTAGTCACAAAAGCACCACCCCCCTTCTCTCTTCTCCCTCCCTCCCTCCCCACCTCCCTTCCTCCCTCCCTCCCCACCTCCCTCCCTCCCCACCTCCCTCCCCACCTCCCTCCCCCCCCACATCCCTCCCTCCCTCCCCACCTCCCTCCCCACCTCCCTCCCCACCTCCCTCCCTCCCTTCTTCTCCCCTTCCCTCTTTATCATCCTCAATCTCTGCTGGCTTTTGCTTGTGTTCTTGCCAAGAGAAGCATTAGGGCGGTCGAGAGAGGGGGAGAAAAGGAGGGAGCGATATAGAAAGAGCAAGAGAAGGGGAGATGTTGAGAAGGAGACAGAGTGAAAAAGGTGGTGTTTAACCTGTTTACCTGTTCAGTCACCTTGACCCACAGACCCTGGATCAGTGTTAACCCTGCCCAGTACCACAGTAAGCTGCTCTATGGAGAGGTACAGGAACAGACCCTGGATCAGTGTTAACCCTGCCCAGTACCACAGTAAGCTGCTCTATGGAGAGGTACAGGAACAGACCCTGGATCAGTGTTAACCCTGCCCAGTACCACAGTAAGCTGCTCTATGGAGAGGTACAGGAACAGGCCCTCGATCAGTGGTTCTAGAATCTTACCTGACAGAAAAGCAATTAATTCCAAAAGAGGCTTCTAGAACCTTTTTTTTTTCTCCCTCTCCCCCTGTCCCTCACTCCTTCACCCTCTCTCTTTCTCCCACCCTTCTCTCTCTTTCTCTCTCCTTAGTATTTGACTCCTGTTCTCTTTTGCTCTTTCGTTCCTCCTCTCCTCCGGTAGTCGCTGGGCCCTCAGGGGAATGTCTTTACAAAGCCTCTTTGAATTCAGGCATTGGATTATGGTGTTCCAACAGACAGAACACACTTTCTTTCCGTCACTTCTCTTTTATCCTCTCTCTTCCTCTCTTTTTCACTCTCTCTCCCTCCAACCCATCTCCCTCTCTCTCCTCTTTACTCTCTATCTCACTCTCTCTTTCCTCTCTCTGCCTCTTTATTTGGGTTTTCTCTTCCTCACCTTGTTGTCTCTCTGTGTATCCAAGGTCGACTGGATATCAGAGAGAACAGAGAAAGGATTAAGCAGTAAAAAATAGATATCCCATCGTAAGCACTGGCTGTCCCCAATTCTGTCAGTGAGCTGGCTAACCTGAAAAGAAAATGTGCTATTCTGGGAAGGATTTAGCAAAGTCACTTTACTGTGAGAAGGGCTAGACTGAGGACACATAAGCCCAATGCTTTATGATTTGTATTGTGTTATATATGTTTTTGAATTGATGGCAGTGTTATTTCAGTCCTGATTCATTGAATTCAAGCAATATAGGGAATGAAATAAACTGTGACGGATGACTCAACCAATCTTGAATACACTTCCATGTTCTTTGTTTCCCCCTCATAGTTCCTATTTCAAAGCACGTTAACCTCTGGCAGCACCTCACAGTTTGTGTCACGTTAATATCGCAAACAACACATAAGCTTTGTTCCCTGATCTCATAATCATAACTTACATAACTCTGATAGCATGTGCACTCATTTCTTACTTCAATTTGCCTCCTGCATGCCCGGTCATGACTGCGGCATGACCACCGTGTCGCACTAAACAAAGTCCTGCTGGACTTCAAGAAGTCCGGAAGAACCTTTAAAGAAGGTTCCTCATTGATTAGGAAGCTACCACCACTGTCTGACGTGCGGGGGGATTCCTCTGGAGAGTGTTTTGAGTATAGAAGAGAGAGTGTAGAAATATCCAGGGGAGTTCCTTCAAGTGTTAATATCCTCTTAATAACAGAATAGTCAAATGAAAACAACTTTTAAATGCATTTCCTCGCATACATTTACTTTATTGAACCGTGGGGCAGAGAGGGACCCCTGGTGATCGACACGTGGTCCAGGCCGGCCCTGTATACTCTGTGTCTGGTGAGGACGGTGAGACACAACGATGGGGCGGGCCGACTCCTGTTTCACGACCTCGGTCTTGATGGGGCTTGAGGATGTAGTTTGTGTATGTGATAAGAACTTGTTATTGAGCAGTAAACCTTTAAATCTTTTGCTCTCTGCTTGAGTTGTCCTCATGACTCCTTGACTGTCCTCTACATAAACCAATTGTAGACAAAGTGGATTAGATTATGGTGAATGATGATTGGTTGATGTCGCCTTCGACTATTGCGGATTATGTTAATCCCAAAATGAAAAATCACTGATTGCATTTTTCCCTCTCTCTCTTTTGCTCTCTCTTTCATCTCTCTCTCTCTCTCTCTCTCTCTCTCTCTCTCTCTCTCTCTCTCTCTCTCTCTCTCTCTCTCTCTCTCTCTCTCTCTCTCTCTCTCTATCACTCTTTCAATTTCACAAATGTGAATTAATGATTAACGAAAAGCAATGTTTTTTTCTCTCTCATCCTCCAACCTCTCCCCCCACCCCCACATTCATCTCGCTCTGTCTCACTCCCCTCCATCTCCCCCCCTCCCTCTTCCCCCCTCCCCTCCTCCTCCCCCCTCTCTCCGCCACAGGATGAAAATGCGACGTCACAGGGTGTTCTTGCTCTGCACAGTGGGACTGTGTGTCATCTCCTTCCTGCACTACTACAAGGTAGCCACACCTGTACACAGCCTCCCTGTACACAGCCTCCCTGTACACAGCCTCCCTGTACACAGCCCCCCTATACACAGCCTCCCTGTACACAGCCCCCCTATACACAGCCTCCCTGTACACAGCCCCCCTGTACACAGCCCCCCTATACACAGCCTCCCTGTACACAGCCTCCCTGTACACAGCCCCCCTGTGCACAGCCCCCCTGTACACAGCCTCCCTGTACCCTCAACACAGCGCACCTGTCACCTTCAGTGATGACAATAACTGAACGACAGTCGACAGGTTCATGGGAAAACACGTTTCTACTAGTTGTCGCAGTTGTCTCTTCACCGTGTCTTTCTGCATGAGCTTTCACGGAATCGCGAAACGATTTACTCCTTTTTTTTCCACCCCACAGTTATAAATACACGCTGGATGTAGCTGTGTTGCTAAGGCCAGTGTGTGTGTTGCTAAGGCCAGTGTGTGTGTTGCTATGGCCCCCCCAGGCGCTGCATTACGTATCCCTGCTGCGCGAGCTGTCTGCCCCCTACCCCAACATCAAGTCCTTCATCATGGTCACCGGATTCTTCTGGAAAGAAGGGGGCGGATCCGCCAGCCCGCTAAGCCCCGCCTCCCCAGAGGAGGCCCCGCCCCCACCCGTCCTCAGGCCCTCGGACACCAGGCCGAGGGGCGGGGCCGGGGGAGGGGGGCTGGAGGGGATAGGGGGAGGGGGGTTGGAGCTGGCTCCGCCCCAACCCTGGGAGAGTCCGGAGGAGACAAAACACATAGAAGTCGACGCTACAGAGGTGAGAGAGTGTGTGTTTGTGTGTGAGTGTTTACAGGTGTGTGTATAGATATGTGTACCTAGACGTTTTCCTAAAGTCATGGAAAAAATGTAAAAATCCGAAGGACTTCAAGGTCCCATGACATGAAATATTAACTTTAGGAGGTTATTTAACATTAATATGAGTTCCCCCACCCTGCCTTTGGTCCCCCAGTGGCTAGAAATGTCGATAGGTGTAAACCAAGCCCTGGGTATTCTTCTCCGCCATTGAGAAAAGGAAAGCTGAAACGCTCGGTTTTGAAACTGATGGTTTTATGACGTCATAAAACCGAAGGATACCTCCCCTCTCTCTGCTTTGCCCGCACAGAGAACGATATTGGTTTTCCTCGAGACATCATGGCTTGCAAACGACCGAAACATGGCAGTTAGCCCCGCCTCTTTCTTCCTCACAGCATTTAAAGCTACAGACACAGAAACAGCACGTCCTGAGGAAAGCTCATTGTGGGACTGCTCGTTGTGGCTGTAATTCTGAATTTCGGGAAATAAACTTCAGATACAGTATTAGGTGACCACTAAGACCTATATAAAAGCATCCAAAAACAGCATGTCATGGAATCTTTAAGGACCTCTTTGTGGGTCGATTTGTGTGTCGTTCGTTTCCTACTTGCGCTACGTCAGTCCTGTGTTGAGGAGGTTTGTCGTTGTCCCGGGAGGGTGAGAGAAGACGAGTGTTTTTGCGCACTTCAGAGCGTGACTCAGGGCCTCAGGACGAGAACAAACAAATGCCCACACACTGGCGTTCCTGTTTGCTCATTCCAGAAGACCTTGGCTCATCGTATTCAGAGAAAAATAAATACATTGAAATCTGCCCTTTCTGCTCTGTTCATTCTCTCTTGTCCTTGTCACCCCCTCATCCTTCACTTCCTCTGTCCTTCTGTCCTTCTTCGCTTCACGCTCACCTTCCTTCACCCTCCCCTTCTCCCTACCTCCTTCTCTCCTTCTCACCTTCCTTCAGCCAAATCCTGTTGTTTATCATCGAAACAACAAATGGAATTGAAAATAACCTGTACCTCCCCCACTTCCCCCCTTCCGGTTCTTCTTCCTCCAGGAGAGAAGAGAGGCCTGGTACCCCAGCCGGGTCCACCCTGCCCCTCCCCTCCCCCTGGAGGACCGGAGGGTCTCCGCAGGGTCCGACCAGCACCCGGGAGAGGACATGGCGTCCCCCAAGGCCCTGTCCCCGGAGCCCTCAGAAACCCTGGGCGACCTCCACACCCGCGTCCATCAGCTCCAGGACGACCACACCTCCTACTTCGTGCGCACCAAGGCGGGAGCCCTCTGCTTCCGGCAGGGCACGGAGGTGGCCGCCCCCAGGGAGGAAGCGCCCAGATCGGGCCCCGGAAGCGGGCCGGAGACGCGGCCCGGCGCCCCTGGAGGAGGGAGGAAACCCCTGGAGCTTCAGCACCAGGCCCTGGCCCCCTCCACCCCCGGCCCCCTCAAGCCCAGGCTCAGGGCCAGGGGCGGGAAGAGGCTGGTGAAGTGTGTGTGTCGGCCGGGTTGGCACGGGCCGTACTGCGGCGTTCCCACCATGGTGTACCACTCCAACCTGCCCACCAAGGAGAGG
>NC_140381.1:3072500-3187500 GCF_054491055.1 Hypomesus nipponensis | reverse complement strand
ACACACACTCACACACACTCACACAAGCTCATGGAGCACCTGGTCATTGATCAAATGACATTAGTGTGGATTTTGTGTGTGAGTGTGTGGATTGTGTGTGTCTGTGTGTGTGCTGTTTAACCCTGTAACATTAACCCAACTGTGCTTCACTGCTCGCTCACCCAGGCATACCCCCAGACACACAGCCCTCAGTTCCAAACCTGCTCAACTGAGACAGTGAGAGAGAGAGAGAGAGAGAGAGAGAGAGAGAGAGAGAGAGAGAGAGAGAGAGAGAGAGAGAGAGAGAGAGAGAGAGACAGAGACAGGGAGAGACAGGGAGAGAGAGAGAGAGAGAGAGAGAGAGACAGAGACAGGGAGAGACAGGGAGAGACAGGGAGAGACAGGGAGAGAGAGAGACAGGGAGGGAGCATTTGGGGGATAAGGATTACCTTTAGCCAAAACAGTAAGAAAGAAAAAATTGAGGAGAAGAAAGACAGGATAACGATGCTCTTTTGACCCCTGAGGAAAATCGTTCACTTGGCCTACCCTTTTAGTATCATTATTATATATATATATTTTTGTATTGTTTTATATTTCCTTATTTCCTCATGCACTTGTTTTTATGTGAAAATCTGATCTCCCGGTCGTCTCTCATCGTCGCGGAGGGGAGGTGAAACATTCCTTCGCTTCTCTGTTTTTCACTTTGACTTGGTCGTAACCCTTTTTTTTTTTTCTTGACTTGGCAGCTCATGGTTTAATGTGTTTTAAAGAACTTTGGTTCAACGCTCCTACAGCACACACACACACACACACACACATCCTTCTAGGCTTGCAGAGGGTAATTCAGGACACGGCTGCCATTTTGGGTCAAACTCACTTCCTCATCGATAAGTTATTATTCCACGGTTGTTCCAGTATGTACTTCCCTCTCACTGACACATCAAAACACACACATACACACAGCCAGACACACACACACGGCCAGACACACACACACACAGTAGCCCCTGTGTGTCTCCATGTCCAGACTGTGGGCCAGGCGTCTCCTAGCTGGACTATACTGTAGCGACTTTGTTTGGGAGCCGACCAGTCACCCTCCCTATCAAGGAAGGCCATTGTGTTCCGGAACCCATTCTGCCGTCAGTCCATCAACTGCCCAGAACCGGTTAGGGTTAGGGAACCCGAACCCAAGAAAGACCCACATGAACACAGAGAGACTTTTTACCACTTCTTCCAGCCCTCAGTTTATCCCTCTCTCTTTCTAAATGGTACCAAAGTGCTGGTGGCTCGGAGCGTTTCTTTGTTTTCTTCTCGTTCGTCTTCATATTATTTATATCCATCCTCTTTGTCGTTCCGCTGAGATTGTCAGGGATGTCATTTGTGATAGAGAGATAGAGACCGAATTGTTTTCTGTTCTCAAAAAGCTCCTCTGTTTTCTGTTTCTGTTGCATGCTGAGTCATAGATTCTTTCTCCTCATCTGTGAAACGACAATTTGCACCTTACTGTTACCGAAGCCTGAAGGAATTTTTTGTTTTTGGTGTTGTTGTTGTTGTTTGTTTGTTTTTGCTTTGTTTATTTTCAGGGAGGACAAATTGTTACAATTTTGTTTGTCCTGGCGATGACTACGAGGTTGACGACTGCTAGGCTAGTCGAGCTAACTTCCTTAGCCTCCCAAGCTAACTTGCTAGCTAAATGGTTGCTGGGCGAAACCCTTTGTGTTGTAAACAGGGTTTCCATTGGTTCATTTGTTGGTTTGCTACGTGTGCTTTTTCAGTACTGAGTCATCTGATAGGACATGCTTGTCTCCTGCGTGGTGACAGTTGCCCCTGCTCTGTGTTGGTGTATTATGCTGATCTTAACCACTAGGGGGCATGTTCTCCCCCCCCCCCCCCCACCCCCCTGAGTCCCCCGTGAGACAGGACACACACACACTCACACGCACACACACGCACGCACACACACACACGCCAGCCAGACTGGGTGAGGTTGTCCCCTACAGATGAGCTATGAACAAGTAACACACCCTCTGTTTGTCACAACTCCTGTTAGAGTGATTGTGCTGTAGCACACACACACACACATGCACACACACGCATGCTCGCACACGCACACAACCAACATAATCAGTTTCTTCCGTCCAGCTTGTGCCCTTGAGAGAGTAAAGGTCACCGAGGGACAAAGAACAAGAAGTGGCATTAGGCCACACATGCTTTCCCCCGCCTCTCTCTCCCCCCCCTCCCTCTCTCTCCCTCTCTCTATCTCTCTCCCTCGCTCTTTCTCCCTCCCTCTCTCTCTATCTCTCTCCCTCCCTCCCTCCCTCCCTCCCTCCCTCCCTCCCTCCCTCCCTCCCTCCCTCCCTCCCTCCCTCCCTCCCTCCCTCCCTCTCTCTATCTCTCTCCCTCTCTCTCCCTCTATCTCTCTCTCTCCCTCCCTCTCTCTCCCTCTCTCTCCCTTTCTCTCCCTCCCTCTCTTTCTGTACTTCCGCCCCTCTCTTTCACTGTCTCTCTCTCTGTCTATTTCTGACTACCCCCTTCTCTCTCTTTCTGTCACACACACACACACACACTCGCTGCCCATCTTGGCACCAGACAGGCCATAGTGCTGGCGCTGCCACCCACCCCAGGGCCCCCAGGGGGCGCCCACTGTCTGCAGGCAATTAACCAACAGGGCTGGTTGCCAGATCCATCTAATCTCATTCCCCCTCCTGGGCCGCTGGTTGGCTTGCCAGGTTTTTTTTTTTTTTTTTTCCTGTTTACCTTTGTGTTACCTCTCAGAAAATGAAGGTTGTGATAGGTCACCGCGTTGCTCATAAAAACATGCGCCCCGCGTGATTGGCTGTGAGTGACGACAACTCTGCCGATTGGCTGGGCAGGGTTGTGAGGAGAAGCCGTCGAGCGACAACAACACCTCCCCCTACACAAACACACACATTCCATACACACACATTGCAACACACCCTAATGCACTGATGTGTTATTGTAGAAATCAATGGCTTTGTTTTCCCATTTCTTTTTCGGGCGGGGTTTGTCAGTCTTTTTATATTTTGTACGTGAATCTTTATGACTTGTGTGTGTGTTTTTTTAATGGATTGTTGGGTCCGCTTCCATGTAACACTGTGTATAAGTGTGTGTGTGTGAATGTTGATGTGTGTGTGAGCAGATATCTGTAACGTTCTGTGTCTTTGTGTTCAGCAACCATTTGTCATCAGCCAATGCAACGTGCCAGTGACTCCCAGATAGACCTCATCCTGACGAGAAAGAGATGGAGGAGGGAGGAAAGGAGGGGGAGGAGGAAAGAGAGAGGTGTTTTGCATAAGAAAAAAAAAATATTTACGAGAAAAAATATACTTTTAAAAAAGGATATTTTTCTCCAAAGTGGCGACTCACAAAAAAAAAGTTACAAAAAGAGAGTGTACATTTATAAGTTAATGGTTGAAAAATGAAAAATAAAAACCATTTGTTCTGTATATGAATGGCTCTATTAACCATGAAAAGTGAACAAAGTTATGAATTCTATGACAAAAGAAATATAATAAATTAATTTTAAAATTGTAACATCCTCGTTTGTGTACAGTACGTGTGTGTGTGGCCGTGAATTGCAGTGCTTTGCATCAGTCTGATCTTGCGCTAATCTCCAGTCTCCAGATCCACTCATGGGAGGCCTGCTCTGGCAACAGACCTCCAGGTCCACAAGGGGGCAGCACTGCTGCAACCCTCACCTTCACATCACCACATCCAACACACTACCAGGCTAGACTGCACCTGCCTTGACTAAAATAGAAGAAGAAAAGACACAATCTAACACAACAGCACAGGACCCAGTCGTTTTCACGGTAGAAAATAGCAAATAAAACATGATCAGGACGTGCCTGATAAGAACTGTTCATCGAACCCAGTTTCTGTGGACTAGGGTGTGACACCACAACGCTGGACCACAATGCCCCGGAAATGGGTTGTTGTGAAGCTGGGCGGCCTTGGCACAACAGGAAGCAGGACAAGTACGAAACAGGAAGCAGGACAAGCACAAAAGGATAATGACGATGCTGGTTTAGAAACAGCTGTAGGCCAACGTGCTGTGGTGTAAATCGTCTGGTGTATGTTTACTTCTTTGTCCTTTTCACCTCCACCTGTGTCTGTGTGAATCGGTGAAACTCACTCCTCAGGTACTTAATGGGCCACCCGCAGTAGGAAATAGTTAGCTTTTCTTTGGCGTAGTTGGTAGTGGTTGCGCTTGGAAGTCGAGAGGTGGCAGGTTCGACTCCCCGTGGGGGTGAACATTGTCCAGATACCTATGACAGAGCTTGCAAGACCACGTCCGTTACATACCCGCTACATCTGGGTCTGCGAATGAGAAGCATCTGATGGAGTATGTTTTTCCTTCCCTCTGTTGCCCTTTCTTCTGTTTCCCCACAGCACACACACACCGGAGAGAGGTAAATAAGGACCTCATGCATTAGTGATAGCAGGTAGTAAGACTCCCCATGCCAAGGTCTGGATGGCGGCCAGACTGAGGGCGAGAGAGAGAGGAGGGAGGGGTGGGAGAGCAGAGGGGAGATAGAAAGGAGGGAGAGCAAGAGGAGGACAAGGGGGGGGAGATTGAGGAAGAGAGGAGAGAGACTGAGATAGCGAAGGAGAGAGGGAGAAATGGAGAGGAGGGGAGAGAAAGAGAGAGAGAGATGAATGGAGCGAGGGAGGAAAGGAGACAGTATTTCAAAAGAATGACTGGGTGGGGTCAGGATAGCTGTGGTGACCCAGGCTGTAATTAGCCTCATGGCTAGAGTGCAAGTGTGTGTGTGTGTGTGTGTGTTTGTGTGTGTGTGTGTGTGTGTGTGTTTTCAGAGCGTGTCTGCTTTTGTCTGTGTGCGTGTGTGTCCATGTCATGTGGAGGTTACATTTATAAACACTGTGGGGACATTGCTGCGGTTACGGTTGGCCACTCTAACGGAGACCTCAGGTTTTTTTCAAGGGTCAGTTGAAATGACGGGCAGAAACACAGGCAACCTGTCTATCCAATGAAAAAAGTAGACAGTTTTATTACAGCATCTTGATACACATCACAGTAGAAAAAAAAACGATATTTACAGAATATATAAACACATTTGGGCAACACTTTACACAAAGGACACGTTACAGTAACCACCGCGTTTTCGCTGGAGGTATCGCCATGGAAATGCATGACAGCTACGTCATCTTCCTGCCAAGTGTCGCCCTCATTAACTGCCTGTGTATGAAATCAAATCACGCGTGATGAAACGAGGTTTCGCGCAGGAACGCTTGAGCACCTTGGAGTCACGAGCACCGGGATCGGAGACAGAGTGGTGTTTCGACCATGTCACCTCACAGGTGTGCCTGAGTCATCTGTATCTTCCCCCATCCCCTCCCACCCCACATCCCCTCCCACCCCACATCCCCTCCCACCCCACATCCCCTCCCACCCCACATCCCCTCCCACCCCACATCCCCTCCCACCCCACATCCCCTCCCACCCCACATCCCCTCCCACCCCACATCCCATCCCACCCCACATCCCCTCCCACCCCACATCCCCTCCCACCCCACATCCCCTCCCACCCCACATCCCCTCCCACCCCACATCCCATCCCACCCCACATCCCATCCCACCCCACATCCCATCCCACCCCACATCCCCTCCCACCCCACATCCCCTCCCACCCCACATCCCATCCCACCCCACATCCCCTCCCACCCCACATCCCCTCCCACCCCACATCCCCTCCCACCCCACATCCCCTCCCACCCCGTGTCTGTATGAGGACGAGGAGAGGATGATTGGAAGTTGTGCGTTTCAGGTAGTAACTACTCCGCATGTCTCCTGGCCTCCGTCTAACTTGCTGTCAAAAGCAACATGGGCCCTGGAGAAACGTAGAATCCGTTACTGGGTTCTATCAAGTTCCACAGGGTTCTACAGGGTTCCACAGGGTTCTAAAGGGTTCTACTGGGACTGTCAAGTTTGAGTTGTGAGATCCTGAGCTGGTCTCAGCCCTGTAAACTGACACGGGGGAACCAGAAGTCAAACTGACTCTTGGAAATATGCTGCTTACATTAAACGGTGAACATCTCGGTCGGCTGGATACCATGCATACCATTCTGGAACGAGTGTGTGCGTGCTTGTGTGCTTGTGTATGTCTCTGTGTGAATGTGTGTCTACAGTGCGTGTGTGTGTGTATTTGACTAAGGTAGATATGAATCAGGTAGAAGCAGATCAGAGGGAGGCCTATCTGCAGGTGACTGAGAGAGACACACCGGACTGGATCAGACTGGATCAGACTGGACTGCAGGATGAAGCTCCTCAGTTCAATCAACCAACGCTGCAGGAATCTGGTCTGCCTTCCACCAACGACCATTCCCCTTTCTCTATCTGATTTTCACCTTGATTCTGTCTGTCTGTCTCCCTCTCCCTCTCCCTCACCCTCACACCCACCCTGTCTCCCTCTCTCTCTCTCTCTCTCTCTCTCTCTCTCTCTCTCTCTCTCTCTGTCTCTCTCTCTCTCTCTCCCTCCCTCGCTCTTAACCTGCTGTCTAACCCCTGAGAGTGGAAGGTCTGGTTGTAATCAGGTTGTAATCAGAGAACCGTCACACTTCCTGTTTCTGCACTGAAGAAAAATAGCCCATGGAGAGAGAGAGAAAGAGCGGGGGGGAGAGAGAGAAATGGATAGAGGGAGAGACAGAGATGGTGAAAGACAAGGAAGAGAGGGAAGAGGAAACTAGCGAGCGAGGGGAGGGGGAGAGAAATGTTGAGAAGGAGAAAAGGAAGAGAGACAGGTAGAAAGAGAGAAAGAGAGAGGTGGCCTAAATTGACCTAAAGAAAAATAGCACTCTTGAAAACTCTTGTTAACACTTCCCCCTTGTGAACCTTGTAACCTATAAACCTGTCTGTGAACTGTGGTTCCTCTTATGATCAGGCCCATACCCTGTCACACACACACACACACAGATCTCTCCATACCCTGTCACACGCATGTGTCTGTGTGTGTGCACGCGTGTGTGTGAGTGTGTGTGTGCTGTCTTACTCCAAGCCTTCCCACAAGGCAGCATTACAGCTCCTACAGCTGGCCATGCCCAGCAGATGGTGTGGCAGCAGAACTGGGGGGGTTGGGGGGGGCAGGACATCAGCCACAACACTGGGTTTGAGCCGGCCTAACCTGACATGAAACCCTAACTCCACATATGCTACTGAGACGAGAGTCTGAGCACAGCCCGGCACAGCTTCTTCACACAGCACTGTGTTTGGTAAGAGAGAGGGGACGGGAGAGAGAGAGACAGAGAGAGAGAGAGAGAGAGAGAGAGAGAGAGAGAGAGGAGGGAGGGAGAGAGAGAGAGAGAGAGAGAGAGAGAGAGAGAGAGAGAGAGAGAGAGAGAGAGGGAGATCATTTCACTGCATATCAAGGGATTGCAGGTTTAAATCCGCCCTGTACTGAACTTCACGTCTGAGGAAAGGATCTGCAACATGAATCCATGACTGTTTGATGTTCTGACTGTGATCAAGCTCCTGCCTCGTAGCGACGGGCCGCATCCTGAGAAACACACCCAACCAGCACTCAACACCAGAACAGCGTTGCTGGGTTACCTGAGGTAACTCAAGTAATTAAAGTCATAGCAACCGTGCTCGGTAGGAAACACAGGGGCCAGGGGTGGGTAACACACACACGCATGCATGCAAGGTCCAGCGTTAACACCTGAGGTCGTAAAATGACACTTTTAAACTGTAAAAAGGACAAACCTGACTATATGCCTCAGGACATTCTCACTACTTTACACGTCTGTACATGAATGAACCTGCTCTGCAGCTTCCGTGACTCTATAACACTGCCTGGGCATCTATATAACTATATACAGCTGAAGGACTTATACACCAATACAGCTGAGCCATCAATATACAAATATAGTGTAGTGATCAATATACCGACACAGCTGAACAATCAATATACTGTTCCAATACAGAGGATCGATCAATAAACCAATCCAGCTGAATGATGAAGTTATCGGTAAAGCTCTTGTGGGACAAACAAAGCATGTCTAGGAGCTCCTATGCAGCTGTGGGGCGAGGTGGTCGAAGAGGTTCTGTTACACACAGCGGAGTGGATTGACACTGCGCAAAAGTTAGTTTCTCACTGAACGGTCTCCTGATGACCTCATAACACCGATCTGATTGATGATTGGTTCCTGTTCGCCTGTCGGCTCACACGCCGCCCCTGAGGGAAAAACACGCTGGCCAACGGCACCAGAGACTAATGGGACAAACAGGATTCAAGCCAGAGGTTCCACTCCGTAGGTAGTTTACAGTGGGGCGCATGTGAAAGGTCGAGCGAAACCCAATCCAAAGTCCTGCCCTGATGCCTCTTCCAAGACAAGGGCGAACCAGAATGCAACCATGCCCCCCCCCCACCCATCCACCACCTTCCTTTTTTGGTCCCCCCCCACCTCAAAGTTCCAGGGTCCCCCCCTTCCCTCCACCCCCCCTTCACCTCCACCCCCCCTTCCCTCCACCCCACCCCACCTTCACCTCCACCCCCCCTTCCTTTACAGGCTGTCGTCCCCCCCTCCCCTCAGAGTCCCACGGTCTTTCCCCCCCCCCCCCCCGGCTCCCTCACGGGTCGCCGGGGGCCACCAGGTACCCGTTGAAGGTGATGTAGACGTCCACGTCGTCGCTGTACACGGCGTTCTCCCGCTCGCGCTTGTACAGCCGCACCCACACCTCGTCTCCCTCCGCCAGCCCCAGCATCACGCTCTGGCTCTGCATGATGGAGCGCTCGCTGGGCTGGGCGTACAGGATGGCCTGGGGCTCCTCGTTCCTCACCAGGTGCAGGTAGGTCTCCTTGAAGTTCCACGTGTGGATGTTGACGTTGAAGAAGTAAACGCCGGCCACGCGGCAGTAGAAGCGACCCTTGAACATGTTGAAGTGCTCCTGGGGGTTGACGAACACCGTGTCGAACACCAGGGCCTGGTAGTAGTCCTCGCTGTGCAGGGACTTGCGGCGGCCCACGGAGAAGGAGGAGTGCTGGGCCTTGCAGGCGTCCCCCGGGGAGCCCGCCTGGCCCTTGGTGCCTTTAGGACCCAGGGGACCACGGTGACCGGGAGGGCCTTCCACGCCGGGCTTACCGGGAGTCCCCCTGTCTCCACGGTCGCCTTTGTCGCCTGGGTAACGGAGGGAAGGATCCGGAAGCACAAGTGTGAATTGTTTATTCTTGTTCATTTGTTATGGCTGAAGAAATAAACGGTCTGGGGTAATACTAGGTTAACTTAGTGGGAATGAGAGACAGTGTGTGTGTGTGTGTGTGTGTGTGTGTGTGTGTGTGTGTGTGCGTGAGGGACATGCACAGTAATATGCAGTTATCACAGACCACCACGTGTAACCACAGCTGACAGGGGAGGATCGTCTTGGACCGTTCTATAACTCAGGATATTAAATACACATGTTCGGAAATTGACTGTATCTCTCTGATTTTCCTTGTGTGTGTGTGTGTGTGTGTGTGTGAAAGGAAAGGATCTGTACACTTGGCGTTCATGTTGGTTTGGTCTGCCAGATGTAGCTGGCTAACCCTGTCCCAACCCCGGGCCTTAGGGAGAGTTCTACATCATGTGGATGGGACTGGAGCAGGGAGGAGCAGATGCTGCGAGGGCAGACTGACGTTCATGTGGATTTAAATCTGTGAAAGAGCGGGATTAGACATGCAAGAATCTCCATGGAGACCAGGGGTAACTTCCTTATCTTAGACACACTTGGAAAGAAAGAAAGAAAGAAAGAAAGACAGTTTACCTTTGAGGATGGTCATGTTGATAAAGGTGCGGACTTCTGGAATCTTATTGGCTGGGGCGGGCCGACCGACAGAAGGGGATTCTGGGGGATCCATGTAGTCGCAGCATCGCCTGCAGATTCTGGGCGGAGGCCTGGAGGGGGAGGGGACACACCCTGCCAGGGGGAGGAGCAACAGCACAGAGAGACACGCCCACGACATGGCTACCACACCTGGATGGGAAAGGGGAAAAGAAGAGAAGGGGGGGGGGGGGGGATGGATGGATGGATGGATGGATGGATGGGAAAGGAGGAGAGAGATGAGAGTGAAGGGAGTTGGAGAAGAAAGAGAGAAAAGTACAGTTATGACTATGACCAGCAACAGATGTGTTAGCATTGGCTAAGTAGTCAAGACATACACACATAAACAACACCCCCCTCTCAGCAGTGCTGTTGGTATGACCCAGGTTAGTGTGAGCACACAGTCAAAACAAGGAGTCTGGTTACCACACGTCTGACTGACTGAGCGCCAGTATCAATATACTGCACACAGTTTACTGGAGTTAACCTTGTCACAACCTCCACCACACAACCCTCTCTGCTCTCTCTCTCTCTCTCTACCTCCTGCTCTCTCTCTCTCTCTCTCTCTCCTTCTCTCCCCTTCCCTCCTTTGTCCTCACCCCTCTCTACCTCCTTCTCTCTCTCTCTACCTCCTTCTCTCTCTCTCTACCTCCTTCTCTCTCTCTCTACCTCCTTCTCTCTCTTTCTGTCCCTCCTTCTCTCTCTTTCTGTCCCTCCTTCTCTCTCTTTCTCTCCCTCCTTCTCTCTCTTTCTCTCCCTCCTTCTCTCTCTCTCTCTCTCGCTATTTTTCTCTCCTTGCGGCTCTCTGGTTCTCTATTTTTCTTTCTCTCTCTTTCAGTTGCTGACGTGAGGGCCACGTTCCTGTATTGCTATGGAAACCTGCTGGTTATGATGGAGAGCAGGGTAACGGAAGAGAAGAGAGAGAGAGAGAGAGAGAGAGAGAGAGGGGTGGGGGGGGACGGGTGGAAGAGAAGAGAGAGAGAGGGATGAAAGAGAGGAACACAAGACAATATTATTGTAGCACTGTTGTTCTACTTGTTATTGTTGCTCTGTGCCTGCTATTTGAGATGTTATTCTGCGCTGCGCCTGGTCAAATACTTCCCGTTCCGTGACCGTAACCACCAAAGACCAGTTTCAACTACGTACTTTCCAACCCTTCTTTTTCTCCTACTTTCTGCATACATTGGCCGCGCTCTTAGAACGCTCCGAAGAAGCTCTTAGCGTTAAGAGCTTCTAAACGAATCTGGAAAACGCGGCCATTATTTGTATGTAATCCCTTTAGTTTGAAATCTCTGCTAAGTGAATCACATTACATTTCCGTTACAATTTCTAAATAATCTGTCCAATGCATGTGTTACCCCAGACGACCTGTTTCCACACCCCCTCTGGGATGAGGCTGTGACAGAGAGCTTTGGGTTTCATTGCTGACATTTACAACCTCACTTCCCCTCCTCCTGTCTCTCCTCTTTCTCTCTCGTCCAACTCCTTTTCCCCTCCCTTCTGTCCATTCTGTGCTCCTTTGTGCCTCCTCTCCTTTTCTTCTCCTTCCCCTTTCCCTTCTCTTCTTTCTCTTGTGTTTCCGGAACAACTTGGATCGAAGGTCCCAGAGACACATGTTGAGGGTTTACAGTTGGACTCTCTCTAGAGAGCATGGAGGGAGTCGAGAGAGAGGTGGGGGGATGGAAAAATAATAGAGAGGGTTGTGTGTGTGAGAGAGAGAGAGAGAGAGAGAGAGGGAGACAGAGAGGGAGAGAGAGAGAGAGAGAGAGAGAGGAGACAGAGAGGGAGAGAGAGAGAGAGAGAGAGAGAGAGAGAGAGAGAGAGAGAGAGAGAGAGAGAGAGAGAGAGAGAGAGAGAGAGAGAGAGAGAATTCAGACAGGATTTAGTCAACGTTCAGTGAGGGACCAATGTTAACTGTAGTCAGGCTGATGGATAGACCATTGCTGACAGAAGAATGGATGACATAACCTCATGTTACAGTTGAGCCAGTCTATCATCCTCTACTTATCCCCATGACATGTATACAGCTCTACACTCCGCTGTCAATGATCTGTCTGCACGCCTTGTAACAGATGAAGTGATAAAGTGAGATTGACACCGTTGATGGAAGATCATTAAAAGAGACTGCATCTGATTGCGCTCCATCAGCGTCCAAAAAAACAAAAACAAAAAACGTATCGCTTAAGAGCACGCTCCTATTTGTAGTAGCCTACCATTCAAACTGTTGTCTGATTTGACTGTTCGTTCGAAACATAGGCTAGATAGTTTTTCATGTGGAACAGTGCCAGTAAAATGTTCATTGTTTGGACTCGGATCACTGGTTGCCGAAGCATAGGCTATTTCTAATAATGAATAGAACGCCCCATTGATTCATCCAATGTGGGTTTTTGTTGACATCATTAGGCTACCTTCTTCCAACTGTCAAGTCACGCCGTGGTGATGACACACACGATCACAGAAGCCACGTCTGCAACGGCGGAGAGGGACCGTTTGGACACGAGAGATGTATTTCCACCAGACTGGGTGTTATAGCCTGTTCGTGCAGGAGCCTGTAAAACGTGCAAGTCCTTTCTCATTCTTTTTTTTTTCATTCTTTGAATGCAAGGAACACTGCTGAGTTGGCAAGTTTTGCGTCCAACAAAAGAAACCGCTAAATGGAAAAACTTCGGCGTCTATCTCGATTCCATTCAGTGACTAATTTGTTGACGTGTCAGCAGTAAAGAAAGAGAGAAAGAGAGAAAAAAGATCGTCTATGATGGCGAAAATCTTTACAAAAGTTTTCAGTTCACAAAGTTCTGATTGACTTACCTCGCGCTTCTGGTCTGCAGCAAAGCTTGAGAGGATGTATTCGTGTCGATCAGCTGTGCGCGCGGAGAATGTTGGAACAGGGAAGGATTCCTTACTCAGCCTGTCTCTCTATTCTCTCTCTGTTCTCTCTCTCCTCCCTATACTCAGAAACCGTTGGTTATCAACCTCCCTTTTTCTGTCTCTTTCTTTTGCTTCATTTCTCAATCATGCCACATTACGGATCAACTCCAGACAGAAAGCATATGCAGTTTTTCTGAATTAGGCCTACTTTTTGTATAGACCTGTATATATGGAGCTGTTTATTTTCTCTGCCTCATAGCCTCCTGGGTATTTCCACAATAGCAATCAAGGAGAAATATTATTCTAGAGTTTACAATTCTACCATCTCTCATTCTCACACTATTCTCCCTTCCTCTCTCTCTCTCTCTCTCTCTCTCTCTCTCTCTCTCTCTCTCTCTCTCTCCCTCTCTCTTCTCTCTTTCTCTTCTCTCTCTTTTTCTCTGTCTGTTTGACTCTCTACTTCCCTGTTTCTTTCTCTCTCTTTCCATCACTTATCTCTCTCTTCCCCTGCCATTTATTTCTCTCCCTCCACCACTTTTCTTTCTTTCTCCCCCACTTCTCTCTCTCTTTCTCTATCCATGCCTTCACACCCACACACCGTCAGTCTTCTGAGAGAGGGTGCGGTCTGTCAGTCAGGAGTCGGGGAGCTGCTAATTGCAGGGAGGTAGAAATCATCTGTCTCCGGTCTGCTGTGTAATCAGAACAGATGTTCTCCACGGAATCCCGCTGTTTCAAATTCCTGGAGAACCCGGAGACGAGTTCTCCAGATTCTGTTCTTCTCGGTCGGTGGACGGTGAACCCAGGTGGGGGGCCAGCCCGGATCAGCCCGTGGATGAGTGACAGCGCCCGGTTGCTTCGACCGACTGATTACGGACGCCCCCTCGACGGTAAAACTGCGCTTGTTGTATGAAGGGCATATGGACCAATCCAACGCCTCTGTGAATTCTTATTTCCACTTCAGTCCAATCAGACGACAGCTGGCTCAGAGGAGAGCTGGTTCTGTTTGAGGGCCAGACACGACATGTGTTGTGTGGTGAAGTGTTGAACTGGGACCACTCAAACAGACTCTTCTGGACCGAACGTCTTGCTTCTCATTTGTCACCCGTCTCTCTCTCCTCTCCTCCTGCTGTTCCTCCTTTTTTAGACTTAGTGGTGAACTACTTTAGTTACACTCATCCATCACTTTCCCTCCATCCATCCCTCCCTCCCTTCCCGCTCTGTCTTAAAAAGCTCTACTGTGCCTCTAAGCATCCTTCTCACGCCTTTTCCTCCCCACATCCTCCACTTATCCTTTATTCTCTTTCCACCTATCCCTCTTTCTCCACCTTCCATCCTTCATTCTGGTTCCTCCCTCTGTCTAGCATTTCTCTTCATCCTTTCATCATCCTTCTCCAAGTGTCCGGCTCACAGTGTTCTAAACAGTTATCAGACACCCCTGAAGAGTTGTGGAAGAAGCAAGAACAGAGAGAGAGAGAGAGAGAGAGAGAGAGAGAGAGGGAGAGGGAGAGAGAGAGAGAGAGAGAGAGAGAGGGGGAGAGGGAGACAGAGACAGAGAGACAGAGAGAGAGAGAGAGAGAGAGAGAGAGAGAGAAATGATTGTGTGTGGAGACAGATTGAAGCTAAGAAGTAATGGTGGGGTGTTGGGAACAGGAGGGTGAGTTGAAGGAAGGAAAAGGAGATTGAGAAAACAAAGCATGACTGGAAAAGTAATAGTGGAGAAGCGTAACCTTGATGAAGGTCCAGTAACTCTACACCTGTGGTTCTGGAGACCTGAAACAGCCAGCTGGGCCCAATCACACACACACACACACATGTACACACGTAGATATACTTACTCTACATATGTACAGACACACACAACCTTGGAATTCTTGGAAGTTCCAGCATTTGATTGTTGCTAAGATTACAGACCATGCATTCACTTAGATTCTCTGTCTGTTCTCCTTCCCAACCACCGCTTTCCTCTCATCTCTTCCCTATATTCCTCCTCCCCTCTCCTCCCATCCCCTCCCCCCCCTCCCTCCATCCCTCCCCTGCCCTCCTCTGCTGCAGCCGTTCTCCCACTCAGGGTTCTGCAGTTCCACATCTGTGAAGCCTCAACTCTGAAGGAGACAGATGTTTGGAGGGTGGAGGGAGTGGGGGAGGGTGGAGGGAGGTGGAGGATGAGGTTGAGGGGGGCGAGGGAGGGGATGAGGGAGGAAGGTAGCAGAGGACGGAGTGGTTGCAGAATTTTGGAAAGAGGCCAAGAGAGTGGTGATTTGCAGCGTGTGTGATGTATGCATGTGTGTTGGTGAGTGACAGACCGAATGACAGAGAGAGCGAGAGAGAGAGAGAGAGAGAGAGAGAGAGAGAGAGAGAGAGAGAGAGAGAGAGAGAGAGAGCGAGAGAGAGAGAGGGAGAGAGAGAGAGAGAGATAGGGAGTAAGTGGGAGGATGTGAGAAGGAAGGAGGGGATGACAAAGCTGAAAGAGATTTGAAATGATAGAGGAAGATTACAGCATAGTCACGGAAAGACAAGCTGTACTTTCAAACATTTAAACAATCAAAGCTTTACACACACACACACACACAGTTTCTGTTAACTACTCGTGTGCCCTCCCATCACCATTCTCTCTTTCAGTTTTTCTTCCTTCCCTCTGTCACACTTTCATGTGTAGAATTCAGGTTTACATTCTCCTAGCTCACATAGTGCCCTGTGTCACATTTAAACTGTGTGTATGGATGTGTGTGTGTGTATGTGTGTGTGTATTAACTAACTGTTGGGGCAGCCAAGGCCTACAAGACCACAATTATACCTATACAACCTATCACTCTGATTTAACACTGTCATGGTCTTACCACCACAAAATGTAAAATCCTAATGGCACACACACATACACACACACACTCACACACACACACAGACACACACACAGCCACACACACACACACATGCAGCATTCTCTACAGACTCAGACAGAAAACACATTAAATATTTTACTGCTCCATGGTCCCAGTAACAGTCTTTATGACTAATCTTGGTGCCAGCCTTCACTACTACAAAGT
Organism: Hypomesus nipponensis; assembly: GCF_054491055.1. Lineage (NCBI taxonomy): Eukaryota > Metazoa > Chordata > Actinopteri > Osmeriformes > Osmeridae > Hypomesus > Hypomesus nipponensis. The sequence goes on along the minus strand of NC_140381.1, from coordinate 3,171,774 downwards.
GTTTGCGTTAAACAACCGTATTTACCGTTCCTCAGTACTTTATTACATCCTGGATGTCTATTGGCTGGGATCTAAACGTCCAAGCGTTATGATTGGACAGTATTCTAAAGGCAGTGTTGTGATTGGGTGAAAATGGTTCCGTTCCTCTCACGATTCCCTCCTCTTTCTATTGTCTCTTTTTGGTCATGCGTTTTACTTAGATTTGACTTGACTTTGTTTTACTTTTGATATTTCTTTCCCAGTAAGTAACTTTTTAAAGGGATCAGAACCTAATTTAACTTAGTCACAGTTGAATAACAACAGTTCAGTGGGTAAAATGGACATACAGTGAACCCCAAAGTCCCTTGACACCTCTTTCCTATGCAAATCTCACAATAAAAAAATGTAGCTATAAAACGGTAGGTTTTGAAAAATCACAAGTGACGTCACAACGGGAGCTCCACCTCTTTTGGCTCTGGTCTGTACCTTGGCCACGCCCCCAAATTTGCTGCTTGCTGCTCTGTGTACTTCCACGGAATTACAAAGAAGAACGTTTTTCAAGGATATTGAAAATGGACAACTGTAGTGTTCCAGCCTGTACAGGGAATGCTGACACTTTTCAGTCTTCCCATGGAACCAATCACTCGACGGGCTGTGATGTTTGTCTATGAGAAGATCCCTGTGCAGTTCAACCCTCAATTACACATTTGCTCGAACCATTTCACCGAGGACAGTTTTGAAAACCTGGGACAATGTAAAGCAGGATTTGCTATGAAGCTGTTGCTAAAAAGAGGTGCTGTTCCGACCTTATGTTCATCAAATCAAATCAAATTTATTTGTATAGCCCTTTTTACACGCAAGCATGTCACAGAGGGCTTCACATACGCCCATAGAACTGCCCCTCAACCAACCTAAACCCTCACGGAAGACAAGGAAAAACTCCCAACGGGAGAAAAAATGGAAGAAACCTTGGGAGGAGCAATTCAGAGAGGGATCCCCTCCTCCAGAGACGGTTGGCAAGAGAGAGGAGCAGAACACAAGCTAAACATAGTCATACAGTGTCAATGGGTTTTGAAACACCAAAAATCCATTGTTCGGCTTTATAGACGTTGGATGGGACCTGGAAACTCGCTGTTGGCCGTCATGGAGGCTGGTTTCCGGTTGACGACCTGGTCCAGCGTTGGTAGACCGACGACCAGGCAGGTCCTGACAGCTCAGACCCCCCACACCACAAGGGATGTGTGGGGGGGACAGAGAGGAGAACAGGGATTAGAGAATGCCAGGAGCAGCTAACAGTTTCAGTCGTAATAGAATGAGATCCCCACCGGTCAAGTGTGGACTAGTGCAGCAATTTAACAAAGCTAAGAGGGTATTTGATGCAGCCCCACACACCAAGACAGCGACAGCCCCCCTTGGTTGGAACATGAAATCTGTTCCAGGGGAAACAACTCTAAAATAGGTTATATTTATACGAATAAGGATGAAAACAACCAGCCCCCCGTTGTCTCCAACTAGTAAACTATAACAATTAAAATATACAGCAACGGAACTATTACAGTAACAATATACAATAACAGGTTTACTTTATTTGTAACATTTAAATGGGCAGTGTGAACATAAGCTAAAATTACAATTTAAAAGTTACATGTGATACACACATACAGCCACAAGCTGTAGTATGATGTTGTCGCTAACAGTTATTAGCAATGCTAACGTATCCTGCCTGTATCTAGCATCGTAGAATGTGTGATGATTTCATTTACTGGCAATGGGGCTAACGTTACTTCATGTTCCTGACTGTGTTTCATTTAAATAAATAACCTGTGTTGTCATGTAAATCAACAATTCAAGATGCATGTTTGTCCAGATCTATTTTTCAGCAAGATCGCTAGAGCTAACTGAAGCTGAGTTGAATCACGATAGTTTGTTTGCTAAGCTGTAGTGCTAACGTTACCTACCTAAGTCGATCCTGTTTGCTTCGACAACAGAAGTGGAAACAACTAACGTACACTAACGTAATCATTTCAAATTGTATCTATCTGTTGAAAACAGTGTTGTGTAGACACAATAGATTTATTTGTACGTTTTTATTTCAAGTCTCCACCTTTGATGTTTCAGTGAGTGCTGTTGGCCGTGTTGCATCTTTGCTCCGCAGCTTCACCATTTTCAGCCCAACCAATGTTACATACCCTATTCAGAGACCTTAAGGAACACTGTGAAATACCCCCCCCAAAAAATTCAATTTTTTTATTATTTTTATTATTATCATAACCACTTCTGGCTCCTCTCCTCTTTCTCTTTCCATCCTTTGTGCTGTGTTTGTGTATGTGTCTGTCTGTCTGTGTGTGTGTGTCTGTGAGTGTGTGTAGGGAGCCAGCTGGCGTATTAGAGATGGTCTCAGACACACACTAACACACACACATACACACTCACTAACACACACACACACATACAGTATACATCAAATACATTTTAGCTAAAGCTAAAAGGGTGGAGTTACGTAACTCCTCAGGGATTCTCTCTAAGTGTCCCAGACATCAGAACTGCTGAAGGATCACTCTGTGACCCACTTCTAGTGAACCACAGTGCACACACTGGCTGGTGACTCACTGCTCTGTGTGTGTGTGTGTGTGTGTGTGTGTGTGTGTGTGTGTGTGTGAGTGTGTGTGAGATAGTCTGTGTGTGTTTTGTCCAAGTGTGTGTATGTGTGTGAGAATTTGTGTGATTTTTTTTGGTCTGATCTCTCTCTTTGTCTCTCTCTGTATTATCTCTCTCTCTCTGTTCTCTAACTTTTCAAAAAAAATGTACAGAGTACTTCCTGTTGGGCCTCTTGACTCACTCACCTTTGGCCTCTCCTCCTCTCCCTACTCCTCCTGTCTCTTCTCCTCTCCCTAGTCCTCCCTAGTGTCTCCCCTCATTCCATAGGTCTAACCACTATACCAGACGATGCCTTACACAGTGAAAACACACTCGGCTGGTTCGTCTGGTTCAATCATTCCTAGGAAGAGAGAGAGAGACTGTAAGGTAGACACAAAGAGAGAGAGAGAGAGAGAGAGAGAGAGGATGGAAGGGAGGTGGAGAGAGGGAAGGTGAGAAGAGAGAGAGATATGGGAAGGTGGGAGAGGATAGGATAGAGGTACAGGAAGAAAGAGGAGAAATGGAAATAGAACTGCCTGTCTTTCTGTCTGTTTGTCTGCCAATTCCATCGGTGTAACTGGATCACTTCTGAGGACAGTGACCCAAGGCCATGGGTGAGCAAGGCCATAGATGGAGAAGAGATCAGCTGTGAACTCAACAATAATATTAATACTGCAAGGGCCATGCAGTATGGAGGAGGCATGCATGTGTGTGTGCCTGTGTGTCTGTGGGTGTGTGTTATGTGTGTGTGTGTGTGAGTAGGAGCCAGCTGGCGTATTAGAGATGGTCTCAGAGTTCATACAGTACTCTGGGAAAGTAAGTACAAACAAACACACACTAACACACACACATACACACATACACGCACACACCCTCACACATATACACACACATACACATATACATCAAGATACAGCTAAAAGGCTGGAGTTATGTGTGTGTTTATAAGATGTTGGGCAGCCAGGGTAAACATGAACTGTGTTCAGCTTATGTTTCAGTAAGTTATAGAAACAAGCAATCACACAATAAACACACACAAGTGTATGAACACACACACACACAGCAGTCAGGACAGGACTTGAATTCAACTTATGTGACACCTGTCTAATGTCTCAGTAAGTAGCTCTATAAATCCTATATCATTGGGATAATTTAAAGCTTATCAAAAATATTATGAATACATGATATATATATATATATATATATATATATAATTGTATTGTATATAGAATGGACAACATAACTCTAATTCAAAACTCATTATTTTAAATGAATATTAAACATTCCTACTAGTATTACATTAGCATTACTGCAGTATCGAGACCAAAAAAAACACTTTCATATAAAAACGCATTGGGTTAGAAAAAGTTTGACACTGTAATACCAGTTCTCCAACTGCCATCAAATAAAACAATCTCCATCTGTTGTTTTCTGGTGTTCTTTATAAGCCAAGATGTCACATGGTGAACAAAAATGGCCGACATCCATAACTTAATAAACCATGGTTTCCAAGACTGTGAAGATTATTAGCATTTTTTTATCTGGCTTTTCTGTTGAATCAACAAGACATTTCACCAGTCAGCCCTAAGCCAGCCCCTGGTCACTCCCTGTCTGTGGACTGTAAAAGCTCATTAAGATTTAAAGGCTTTTTAAAGGCCACTTCTGGTGTTTGTATTCATATGGAGCATGAGTCAATCTGATACTGATACAAAGGGGAGGGTATTAGCATTCATTTAGCTAAGAATGAAAAGAGGGAGATGGAGAAAGATGCGAGTGAGAGGGGGTGAGAGAGGGAGACAGTGATAGAAAGGGATAGACAGGCAGGGAGCTCAAGGGAGCTTGCATGTTTGTGCCCCAGCTACAAAACAGAGCAAGAGTGAGAGAGTTCTTAGAGAGAGACAGAGATAAGGAGAGGTGAGAAAGAGGTGGGAGAGAGAGAGACATAGAGAGAGAGAGAGAGAGAGAGAGAGAGAGAGAGAGAGAGAGAGAGAGGGGGCTGTGGTAATCCATCTGCAGTCTGCTGTACAAATAGCCTGAAGGAGGGAAAGGTAGAGAGATGGAGAGAGGGAGACAGAGAGAGAGACATAGAGAGTGAGAGAGGGAGTGAGAGAGAGAAAGACAGAGAGTCCAGAGAAAGATGTTTACATTTTTATTCTCTAATACATGAGCTATTTACAGTCTATACACAGGCGAGTTATCTGTCTGAGCCAGGTTACAAGAGATCTTCCAGGGAGGAACATGAGCAGGGATTCAGTGTCCAGAATTACAATGAGCAGCACCGTTGTTTCACAAGAGGGCAGTATTGAGACTATATGTGCGTGTGTTTGAGAGCATTTGTGTGTGTGTGTGTGTGTGTGTGTGCTTGAGTGTGTGCCTGTGTGTGTGTGTGTGGCTGAGTGCGTGCATTTGTGTTTGATGAGTGTGTGAGTGTGTTTGTGTTCGAGTGTGTGGGTGTGCGCGTGTGTGTGTGTTTGTGTACCAGTGTGTGTGTGTGTGTGTGTGTGTGTTTGTGTACCAGTGTGTGTGTGTGTGTGTGTGTTTACCTAGCAGAGCCACAGAGTCTATCATTGGACAGGTTGAACTTGGATCATGGACCCTGCAGTTCAAACTGACTAGAGGACTCACACACAAACTCATACACACCCACACACACACGCACCCTTTGCTGTCTGTTCGCCTGTTCCTCGCTGTCTGTCAGTTCTTGATCTAATTCTGTTCAGAGCCTTTTGAGTTCTACGATTCCAATTCACAAAGACTGTTCTAACAGGAAGCCTATGCAATCAAAATGTTCTAGAAGGGGGGGGCAGGATGACCACGATGGGGGTTAAGACGTCAAACAGCGTAACGTTGACGACGAGGATGACGTCATAAGGGACGACAGTCACCCCGACGGTCGCCCAGACGACGACGACGCCGATGAAGACGTGGAACCAGACGATGATGATGATGATGAGGATGTCGAGGGTGAGGAGGAGGGCCTGGAGGCGATGGTGTGTTTGATCCAGCCGGTGAGCTTGGCGACTCGTGTGTACACGCCGTAGTAGTCCGCCCGGCCACACCCCCTCCCCCAGCTGACCACGCCACCCAGGAACCAGCGGCCCGACGGCTCCTCACACACCAGGGGGCCCCCAGAGTCTCCCTGGGAGCGGGGGGGGGGGGAGGAAGAGAAGGGGGGAGACAGGGGAGGAAGGGAAGGAGAAAGGAGAGGGGACAGGAGGGAAGGAAGGAGGGGGTGAGAGTGAGTGAGAATACACGGTCCTTCATTCTTTTGTCATCCCTTGTATATATTTTCTCTCCGTTACCTGACAGGAGTCCTTCCCTCCGTTGCGGTAGCCGGCGCATAGCATCCTGGGGGTGACCGAGTAACCGTAGGAACGGATGCAGGCCTCCTCGCTGACCAATCGCACGTCCACCTTCTGGAGCACGTTACTGGCAGTGCCTAGGGGGCAGTCGCCACGGTTACCCAGGACTAGCCAGACAGACTAATGATCAGGTGGTAATGTCTTCTCTTTCCTCTCCTGCCTCCCTCCTTCCTCCCCTCCATTTTTACCCCACTCCCTATCCCCCTTTCCCCTCCCTTCCCTCCCGTCTACTCCGTCCCCTCACCTCTCTCCCCACTCCCCCCCCACACTCTCCCCCTCTCGCAGCGCCCCTCCCTCCTCACCTCCCTCCCACCACCCCTCCCTCCTCACCTCCCTCCCACCACCCCTCCCTCCTCACCCTCCTCCCACCACCCCTCCCTCCTCACCTCCCTCCCACCACCCCTCCCTCCTCACCCTCCTCCCACCACCCCTCCCTCCTCACCCTCCTCCCACCACCCCTCCCCCCTCACCTCCCTCACACCACCCCTCCCCCCTCACCCTCCTCCCTCCAACCCTCCCTCCTCACCCTCCTCACCCTCCTCCCACCTCCCTCCCTCCTCATCCCCCTCCCACCAGCCCTCCCTCCTCACCCCCCTCCCACCAGCCCTCCCTCCTCACCCCCCTCCCGCCAGCCCTCCCTCCCACCAGCCCTCCCTCCTCACCTCCCTCCCTCCTCACCTCCCTCCCGCAGCGCCCCCCAGCCGGTGACCCAGCAGAGCAGTCCGGGCTCGTGCTGGTGCGTGGCGGCAGGCAGGCAGACGGGGCGGGCCAGGGGCCCGGGGCTGGGGGCCCTCTCCAGACGCAGCAGGGCCAGGTCGTAGTCGTGGCTCTCGGGGTCGTAGTACTGGTGCAGCTGGATGTGGGACACGCGGAACGCCTCCTCCAGGGGGCTGCCCCTGTTCAGCCACAGCTTCCCCAGGTACACTGTCCATACTGAGGGAGAGAAGAGGCTGGGAGGGAGGGAGAGGGGGAGGGAGGGAGGGAGGAGGGGAGGGAGGGAGAGGGGGCGGGAGGGAGGGAGGCGGGGAGGGAGGGAGGGAGGCGGGGAGGGAGGGAGGGAGGCGGGGAGGGAGGGAGGGAGGCGTGGAGGGAGGGAGGTGGGGAGGGAGGGAGGCAGGGAGGGAGAGAGAGGGGGAGGGAGGGAGAGGGGGAGGGAGAGGAGGAGGGAGGGAGTTATAGAGAGATTTGCATGGGTACACCGTCCAGATGGAGGGGTGGGAGAGAGGGATAGATGGATGGAGGGAGGGATAGTAGGATGGAGGAGCGAAGGAGAAGAGAGGAGGTAGAGAAAGTGAAAACAGGAAAAAAGAGAGAGAAAATTAGAAAGAGAATCCAAGAAAGGACAAGAACAGGGCTTCCTGTACTCACCGGTCGTCATAAAAACAGTGAGCGGCGGAGACCACCCATTGGCTGGACACCAGCGCCCCCCCGCAGATATGCTGACCTTTCACCTGCAGGCTCACCTGCCATGGCCACTCCCCTTCCGACGCATTGACCCCGCCCACTATACGGCTGGAAAACTGCTTCAGACCGCAGTCTGGAGAGGAGACACACACACACCCAAAGAGATGTGAGTGTGTGTGCGAGTGTGTGTGTAAGTGTGTAAGTGTGTGTGTGTGTGTGTGTTCTCTCACCACAGTGCATCTCGTCTGATTGGTCAGGACAGTCAGAGACAGAGTCACACTCTGGGTTAGGCTTCTTCAGACATGTCCCATCAACACACACGTACGTCATGTCATTACAGGGCACACCTGCACACACACACACACACACTGTTATTACTGATCTAAGTGTGTAGGTGTGTAGGTGTGTGTGTGTGTGTGTGCATGCGCTCACCCCCTGTGCAGTTCTCCTCGTCCATGGCTTCAGGACAGTCTGGGTGCTGGTCACACACCTTGAAGTAGTCGACACACCGCCGGTCCTCTGGACACTGGTACTGAGCCACACACACTGACACACACACACACGCATTCATATATGTGTGTGTGTCTCTGAGTGTGTCTCTGAGTGTGTCTCTGAGTGTGTCTCTGAGTGTGTCTCTGAGTGTGTCTCTGTGTGTGTCTCTGAGTGTGTCTCTGAGTGTGTCTCTGAGTGTGTCTCTGTGTGTGTCTCTGAGTGTGTCTCTGAGTGTGTCTCTGTGTGTGTCTCTGAGTGTGTCTCTGAGTGTGTCTCTGAGTGTGTCTCTGTGTGTGTCTCTGAGTGTGTCTCTGTGTGTGTCTCTGAGTCTGTCTCTGTGTGTGTCTCTGAGTGTGTCTCTGAGTGTGTCTCTGTGTGTGTCTCTGAGTGTGTCTCTGAGTGTGTCTCTGAGTGTGTCTCTGAGTGTGTCTCTGAGTGTGTGTGTCTCTGAGTGTGTCTCTGTGTGTGTCTCTGAGTGTGTCTCTGAGTGTGTGTGTCTCTGAGTGTGTCTCTGAGTGTGTCTCTGAGTGTGTCTCTGTGTGTGTCTCTGTGTGTGTCTCTGTGTGTGTCTCTGAGTGTGTCTCTGAGTGTGTCTCTGTGTGTGTCTCTGTGTGTGTCTCTGAGTGTGTCTCTGAGTGTGTCTCTGTGTGTGTCTCTGTGTGTGTCTCTGAGTGTGTCTCTGAGTGTGTCTCTGAGTGTGTCTCTGAGTGTGTGTGTCTCTGAGTGTGTGTGTCTCTGAGTGTGTGTGTCTCTGAGTGTGTCTCTGAGTGTGTCTCTGAGTGTGTGTGTCTCTGAGTGTGTCTCTGTGTGTGTCTCTGTGTGTGTCTCTGAGTGTGTCTCTGAGTGTGTCTCTGAGTGTGTCTCTGTGTGTGTCTCTGTGTGTGTCTCTGTGTGTGTCTCTGTGTGTGTCTCTGAGTGTGTCTCTGAGTGTGTCTCTGTGTGTGTCTCTGAGTGTGTCTCTGAGTGTGTCTCTGAGTGTGTCTCTGAGTGTGTCTCTGAGTGTGTGTGTCTCTGAGTGTGTCTCTGTGTGTGTCTCTGAGTGTGTCTCTGAGTGTGTGTGTCTCTGAGTGTGTCTCTGAGTGTGTCTCTGAGTGTGTCTCTGAGTGTGTCTCTGTGTGTGTCTCTGTGTGTGTCTCTGAGTGTGTCTCTGAGTGTGTCTCTGTGTGTGTCTCTGTGTGTGTCTCTGAGTGTGTCTCTGAGTGTGTCTCTGTGTGTGTCTCTGAGTGTGTCTCTGAGTGTGTCTCTGAGTGTGTCTCTGAGTGTGTCTCTGAGTGTGTCTCTGAGTGTGTGTGTCTCTGAGTGTGTGTGTCTCTGAGTGTGTGTGTCTCTGAGTGTGTCTCTGAGTGTGTCTCTGAGTGTGTGTGTCTCTGAGTGTGTCTCTGAGTGTGTGTGTCTCTGAGTGTGTCTCTAAGTGTGTGTGTCTCTGAGTGTGTGTGTCTCTGTGCTCCTCACCACAGTTCCTCTCGTCCAGGCCGTTGGGACAGTCCTTGATGCCGTCACACGCAGGAACACACAGACCGTTCAGCGAGCACAGGAACTGACCTGGACAGGCTACACACACACACGTACACACACACACGTACACACACAATGTACACACACACCCACATACGCACGCATCAAGCATCTGATGTGTTTTTTGAAGAAATAAAACTGAACCAATCCCTATCCCCCTCCCTCCTCGAACTTACGATCTGATTGGTTGAAAAGGCTGTAGTGGACCTGGATACCAGGCCCTGTGAGTGACACCTCTGACGTCATGACGACGGTGGTTGTCGTGGAGAGGAGGTAGAGGCGCTCCTTGTAGGGCTGGAGACCTCGCGTACCGCACAATCTGACACACACACACACACACAACGTTTACGTCTGTGTGTGTATGTGTAAGTGTGTGATATATGCAGAAGTGTGTGATGTGTGTGTGTGTGTGTGTGTGGTACCTGCGGTTCTGGACGAGCCACTGTCCCTGTGTGCAGACCTGGTTGTAGTTGGCTCTGCTCAGCTCATAGCCCTCAAACTCCAGAGACACGCCGTAGTCTGTGGACGGCACCTACACCACACCCACATGCATACACACACACACACATGCATACAAACACACACACATGCATACACACACACACATGCATACACACACACACACGCATACACACACACACATGCATACACACACATGCATACACACACACACACACATGCATACACTCACACACATGCATACACACATATGCATACACACACACAAACACAAGTCACACAGATAATCAGATAAACAGACAAAAAACACAGACACTATCAAGGCAGACACACACACACACACAGACGGACACACGCCGACACACACACATGCATGGGAGTCTGTGGTTGTTCACAATGTGTGCTTCTTGTTTTGGCTACCCACAATGCTATGGGGCTATCGTGTTGTTATTATCAGTGACCTATGCACTTTGTAAAGCTCTCTCTTGGAAGTCGCTTTGGATAAAAGCGTCTGCTATAAGAATAAATGTAATGTGAATGTAATGTAATGCAATGTCTTACGGTGAGCGTCCAGGTGCAGGTGGTGTCGGGGGGGTAGTAGCTGGGGTAGAAGGGGGTCCGCAGGGAGCCCTGCACCCCCAGGACCGGCTGCAGCTGCACCCTAGAGGAACACACTGGGGGGAGGAGGGAGGGGAGGAGGGGAGGAAGAGCAGGAGGAGAGGGGAAAGAAGGGGGCAGATAGGAGGAGGATGGGGGTAAGGAGGCGATAAGGAGGGGAGGCAAAGGGGAGAGTTGGGAAGTAAGCATTTAGATGAAAGACATCACTTCAACCTGAACCCTCAACTGCTGTCGATAGAGAAAGGTCACAATGGTTTAGTTATCACAACACAGGTCATTCTGCTTTAGTTATCACAACACAGGTCATTCTGGACCATGAGGTTTAGTTATCACAACACAGGTCATTCTGCTTTAGTTATCACAACACAGGTCATTCTGCTTTAGTTATCACAACACAGGTCATTCTGGACCATGAGGTTTAGTTATCACAACACAGGTCATTCTGGACCATGAGGTTTAGTTATCACAACACAGGTCATTCTGGACCATGAGGTTTAGTTATCACAACACAGGTCATTCTGGACCATGAGGTACTGCACCTGGGCTGGGCCAAGCCTGTGCAGAGAGGGAGAAGGTGTCTTTGTAGTTGTAGAGTCCTTGTTTCCAGATCACAGTCATCCAGCTCCCTGACGATACCACGTGGACCACACGCTCATGACTGCTGCACCCATACACACTAAGGGGAGAGGGGTAGTGTGTCTGTGTGTGAGTGTGTACGTCTGTCTGTGTGTTTGTGTGTGTGTGTGTGTACTCACGAGGTGATCAGGTTTGCGTCGGAGGGTGTGAGTGTGTTGTAGACAGCCAGCCTGTCTCTACACTCAGGAAGCAACCATTCCATACGCAACTCCAATCTGGAACCAGGACCAGGATCAGGACCAGGACCAGGACTAGGACTAGGACTAGGACTAGGACTAGGACTAGGACCAGGACCAGAACCAGGACCAGGACCAGGACCAGGACCAGGACCAGGACCAGGACCAGGACCAGGACCAGGACCAGGACCAGGACTAGGACTAGGATCAAACTCCGGACCAGGACCAGGGCCTGCCTGGAGGTGCCACAGGCAGGAGGAGAGCTGAGTGTCTGGGCCCCGTAGGGGGACAGGGGCCCCAGGGACCAGCAGCTGGTACCTGTAGCAGTCTGGAAGGGAAGGATGGAGGGATAAGAGGAATGAGAAAGGGCAGGCAGGAATAAGAGGAGGAGGCTAGTTAGATAAGTGGGTTGTGTGTGAGAGAGAGAAACAGTGAGTGAGAGAGAGAGAGAGAGTGAGAGAGAGAGAGAGAGAGAGAGAGAGAGAGAGAGGGGGGGGGGTGTGAGAGAGGGAGAGAAGCAGAAAAAGAGAGCGCAAAACAGAGAGTGGCACCAATAATACAAAAATATTTATTAATTTTTATCATACCAAAAGAGGCCTTCAAAAGGTCTACAACTTTTGGTTCTGTTTCTGTGGAGGAGGCAAAAGAAAACAATAATAATAAAATTGACTCAAACTCAAAAGGAACCAAAAAGTCAAATCATAATAAAAATTACATTTCCCAACTTCCTGCTTCTGTATCACCTATAATGGAGAATGATGGGAGATGTAGTTTGTATCCCCAGTAGCTGGCCGTCTGCTCCAACCTCCCCAGCAGGCTGCTGTTGACCCTCTCCAGGTTGACCTTCCCAACATGGCTGCCGGGGACAGACAACAGCAGCCAGAAATGCGCCACCACACTCCCTTCCCTGCAGAAACAAGGGAGACACAATCAAAGGTTCCATGACATACTGAAAAGTGTATAGAGAGAGGGTAAAGAACTAGGAATCTGATTGGCTAGAAGCCACTGAAGGTGAGACCGAGAGGCCTGATTGGCTGTACGTGGAGGAGGGTGAGTGGGGAGGGAAAGAACAAGCGACCTGATTAGTTGTTACCGGTACGCACCCAAAGGCAAAGACGGTGGAGGAGTTGAAGTAACGAGACAGATCAGAAGCTTTCATTGTCGTCTTCACCTGGGAGGGAGGGAGGGAGGGAGGGAGGGAGGGAGGGAGGGAGGGAGGGAGGGAGGGAGGGAGGGAGGGAGGGAGGGAGGGAGGGAGGGAGGGAGGGAGGGAGGGAGGGAGGGAGGGAGGGAGGGAGGGAAACTCAGGAGTTCCACAAATGATTTGACTGATACATGAATTTGTCCATATAAAGTGATGGGAGTACGCACCATGTCCTGCACATCCGCAGCCTGCGTCCTGAAGGTGGAGGTGGTGTGGGAGGACAGACCTGCGGAGAAGTTCCTGTTCAGGATGGTGAGACGACCCACGTACTGCTGCTGAGCACGAGGCTCAAGCACCCACACTCTGTAGTCTGGAGGAGGGAGGGAGGGAGGTTAGATGTGCATGCCAACCAAACACATATCCCAAACTTCCTTTCCCATGATCCTTTGCTCACCCAGGAAGTACCAGAACAGAGAGGCCCCCCCTACGATGAAAATGACAGCGATGATGATGAGGAAAGCCAGGAGACATTTGCAGGGTCGCACGTTCTTAGAGGAGACCACCTTTTCCCCAGACCCAGGTGTCTGACACATGCACACACACACACAAAAACACACACACACACACACACACACAAGCCTGTTAATGTTTACTAATTGGCCATTTGTACACTGAGCAAATTAGCTGCATGTAACATTCTAATGCCTTTAGGAAAAGGGGCAGCGTCAATGTATGTGTGTGTATTTACAGATCTGTAGATAGGTATAATCAAAAAAAATTAACAGATCAAGGAAGCGTTTAACAATTGATAGCTCGGTAACACAAATAACTGAACTTTGGAAAACAATATTCTAAAATAAACTTACCCCTTGCTCAGCCGCGAGGGCGTGATCCATATCACACGTACGTGACTTTTTAGACCCATGTCCAATCGCCATTACTTATTCACTTTTATCTCCTAAGACCATCACATTGCCAAATTCTCGATTTTAGAAGATATAGGCTGTTTGTCATTTACATTTGTACTACATATAGGTTTCGTTTCTGTCCAGACATGTCCGCAACGAGTTCTGAAAACGCCGGAAAAAAACAGCTTCCCCTTTATTTGCAAGTCCAAAGGTAACTTCGGTCAATATGATACTTATTTTGGGGAAATAATCCCCTCGATGGCATGAGCAAGAAATAGGTCCTCTATGAAACGTATTTTTAACATATGCCACTGTTTGTCTATCCATCTCTGTCCTCTCTTCTCTCCATCACTTGTGTTTGTTATCGTCTCGTGTCTTCTCCCGAAGGGCATGGGTACCATGACATTTTATGCCCCCGCCCAACAACGTCTCTATAAACCCAGGTAAATCCCGTTGGAATCCGAGTTGCACGCAGTAGGCCTAATTGGTCCTTGAAGGATATCTACGATATTTTTACTTCACAGTTCATCAACACAATAAGTTGTGAATTCATAGCAGACCTATAATGGAAATACTTTTAGAACAAGCAATATAGGTAAGTAGGCCAATTCAATTTGACTGTCAATATTCGCATTTCTCAGTTTTCATTCACATCTATAGTTCATCATGTATTTGTGTGGGTTCACGGATTGCTGTCTCCCTGTCTTGAGCTCATGTGACAAAATGAGTCGAAAAAGTCACTCTTTTCGGTCGGGTCAATAAAAAATATTCCATAACGAATTCAGAAGGATCAACGCACAAAAACACATCTCGATAAATAAACACATTTTTATTTTATTTCCTGCGACAGTGCAACAAAGACAATACATTCAAGTTGTCAGTGAGAAGAAGCAGTGAGAAAAAGCGATCAGCAGCTCAGGTTTATTTGAAATGTGGGAGCGACAGCATTCCCTCCTCCGCTTTAGTATGCCTCTTGAGACACAACGTTTCATATTGCTAAGTTTATCTGAACACATTTAATAAATTCAAGTACCAATATTCAAATAAATACGTATGCTAATGTTGACAATGTCTTGTTTACATTTACATTTAGTCATTTAGCAGACAGTCTTATCCAGAGCGACTTACATTAAGTACAGGGACATTCCCCCGAAGCAAGTAGGGTGAAGTGCCTTGCTCAAGGACACAGTCATTTTGCATGGCCGGGAATCAAACCGGCAACCTTCTGATTACAAGCCCGATTCCCTAACCGCTCAGTCACCTGACTCATCTTGTTGACTCTTACACTGCCATATAGCCATCACTAGAGGGCGCTATGGTCCCAGATGAAGGCATGAGAGCCAAATCCTCCAGTATCTTGCCTGGCAAGTCCATAGGACCCAGAGTGAAGGGACCAGGCTCCATCCCAAGCCCAGGCAGGGTGAGGGGGGTCTGGGTGAAACAAGGCAGGGGCGTGGGTAAAGGGCTGGAGCACGACGGAAACTGGAAAACGCTGGATCCAAAATGGCCGCCGCGGCCTGCGTCGGCAAACGCAGGCCCGTCTGGATCCTCCGTGCTCTCCCTACTTTCCTGATCCTCTCCCCAGCTGCCGACGCCTGAATCTGAGCTCTTGAGGTGCCAGCGCTGGTCCTGGAGCCTCTCCACGCGCTCGTAGGACGGAGACATCTGGAGGGAGTTACCCCCGGTGATGACACTGGTGCCCCCAAATAGCAGCCCCATCAGCCTCTCTTCCTCCCTATCCCTCCGTATCTCTCCATCGCTCTCTTCCTCTCCACCCCCTCCCTTTGTCTCCCCCTCCTCCCCCTCCCCTCCCTCGCTTAAGCTCTCTGTATCCACATTCCCTAAACCCCTGCTTGGTTCCCTCTCCTCCCCCTCCTCCTCCTCTTCCTCCTCCTCCTCCTCAGCATCCCCCTCTCTCTCCTCCTCTCTGTGTCCCACTAACGGTCCGTAAGGGGAGTCGGCGGTGCAGGGCTCCAGGGCGCCCCCGGTGGTCAAAGGGGCGAGGTGCAGGTTCAGGGAGTAGCTCTGGTTGGAGAAGCTGGAGCAGGACCCGAGGTCACAGGCCATTGTCTTCTTCGTCTTCTTCTTCTTCTTGTCCTCCGGGGATGCGGTATTGGGTTGGGGCCTGCGGGGGGAGACGGTGTCCACGGTGTGGGTGACCTCAAGCGGAGAGATGTGGACAGGAAGCAGGAAGGCATCCAGGTAGGACTCGCGGGCAAACTTGGGGCTCAGCCATGTCTAGGGAAGGAAGACGAGAGGGAGCAGGCTGGATGAGAGGCAAGCTGGAAGGGGCGGATGTAGAGTGTGTAAGTGTGTGTGTGTGTTAGTCACTGCTGGTGAGGCTGTTTGATGTGCAGCTTTTGTGGTTTTTCTTAAATATTGCTCTGAGGAAATATCAACGTCATCGGAACTTTTTGACTTTGACACGTGTGACTGACCGATGATTGTCTGATAACACGAAGTAAACCATTTTAAAACCAGTGTTGAGACAGAGAGAACCCGTGACAAAAACAGGAAACCATCTGACTGCGTCTGAAGAACGGTGACTTTTGGGGCATTTGACTTCTTGAGATGGCGTCGTGGAAGGATTGCCAAAGTCGAACATTGAAAAATCACGACAAGAAGGTGTAAAAAAACTCTCACGGCATAGCAGTACAAGTTATCACATTGGAAGTGAAAATTGTTATGGCGTAGGTGGTACTTTAAGTGGTGGGTACGTCAAGCAACTGACCTTGAAGTCTTCTCCTTGGGCGGAGTTTAAGTCAGGGAAGAACTTGGAGGGGTTGGGGAGAGGAGGACCCATCAGTTTCTTTACTATGTAAAGCCTGGAGGGTAGACAGACAGGAAGTGAGCACAGCTGGAAACCAAAAGATAAACGGCTGTTTGGAAATTCCCCGTCTGCTCCAATGCTCAGAATAGTCTGTGTCATATTTGGGCCATGAACACACACACACACCTAGACAGTCATACACACACACACACACCTAGACAGTCATACACACACACACACACCTAGACAGTCATACACACACACACACCTAGACAGTCATACACACACCTAGACAGTCATACACACACACACACCTAGACAGTCATACACACACACACACCTAGACAGTCATACACACACACACACCTAGACAGTCATACACACACACACTCACACAGACAGACAGTCATACACACACACACTCACACAGACAGACAGTACACCTTACCGGGTAGTTTTGTGTGTGCTGCAGAGCCAAGTGAGCACCAGAATGATCGTGGCAACTACTCCCACTAGAACCCCAGAAGCTTCGGAGAACCAAATCAGCTGGAACCCTGCAGAACCATGGAGAACATGGTTGAACAACAAGGGACTGTAAGTGAGGTAACTGCATAACTAGCATGTACGCTACTGCTGTGTGCTAGCATGTATGCTACTGCTGTGTGCTAGCATGTACGCTACTGCTGTGTGCTAGCATGTATGCTACTGCTGTGTGCTAGCATGTATGCAACTGCTGTGTGCTAGCACGTACACTACTGCTGTGTGCTAGCATGTATGCTACGGCTGTGTGCTAGCATGTACACTACTGCTGTGTGCTAGCATGTATGCTACTGCTGTGTGCTAGCATATACACTACTGCTGTGTGCTAGCATGTATGCTACTGCTGTGTGCTAGCATGTATGCTAGTGTACCTGGAGGTGGGGGGGACGGCGTTGGCGTCTCTCCCACCTTGGACTCCCAGGATGCAGTGAGGCTCCAGTCGCTCCAGGTTCCGTTAGGAGACTTTTTCTCAGGGACCCGGACCCGGACCCGAGCCTGGTACCTCTGCCCCATCACCAGCCTGTCCAGGTCCAGGGAACACTGCTTGTCAGGCAGGGGGCCCACTTCGATAGCGGACTAAAGAACAACACAGACCAGGTTTGAGTGATTGAACACATATGGGAAGGCAGACCAACTGTCACCACCCCCCAGCCACCCTGCCCCCCAGCCACCCTGTCCCCCAGCCCCCCAGCCCCCCTGCCCCCCAGCCCCCCAGCCCCCCTGCCCCCGTCTCCCAGCCCCCCTGCCCCCCAGCCCCCCAGCCCCCCTGCTACCCTGCCCCCCTGCCCCCCAGCCTCCCAGCCCCCCTGCCCCCCAGCCCCCCTGCCCCCCAGCCACACCTCACCTCCCAAGGATCCTCATGATTCTTGTACTGCACCTGGCAGTTATAATTATAGATTCTTTTAGGATTGGAGTCCATGGTCCAGCTGATGGTGTTGTTCTCCACCCTATCCCAGGTAGGAGGGCGCATCTTTACTGAAAAACAACAACAACAACATCAACGACAGTATTCAAGCTGTAGCATTAACAATCAGGGTGGTTTTAATAGTGCACACACACACACGCAGTCGCTACTACTCTTTGGTTGTAGATTTCACTCACTGCTGTCTTTAGGTATGTATTCCATCTTGACGACAGGGTCTTTTGAACTTCCATTGAAGCGGACTTCAATGGTGTATTTATCTGAACTCAGAAACCGCTGGAAGAGAACAGCTGTTATAGTGGCTACGATGCACCAACACATCTCGGAACAGAAATTTGAATCATATTTACAAAGTAAACAAACAGCATGTGCAATTCAACTTTTCTCTGCTCTCACACACCTTGTTGTCTGGAAGGAGCAGGGAGCATGCCCTCAGAGCGGGGTCACATCTCACGGGCCGCAGGTCAAAGCGGATGGAGCTGGGAGAACGCATAGGTCAGAGGTCAGCCGAGCATAAACAGGAAGTGTCCTCGCTTGAGGAAGAGTCCTACCTTTTATTCAGGGAACTTTTTTTGACCCCGAAGAGTGTGTATCGCGCGTCTGGCCCCGTATTGTGTCTGGAGATGTTCAAGGGCATGTCCCACACACATGTTATGTTGTTGATGAAGTCGTTGAGGCACTTAAGGGCTGTGTGTGTGAGAGAGGGAGGGAGGGAGGGAGGGAGGGAGGGAGGGAGGGAGGGAGGGAGGGAGGGAGGGAGGGAGGGAGGGAGGGAGGGAGGGAGGGAGGGAGGGAGGGAGGGAGGGAGGGAGGGAGGGAGGGAGGGAGGGTATTAGAATTAGAGAATGCTAGAATCCGAGCATACTAGAATCAGATGATACTAAAAATCAGATAAAACTAGAAAATACCAGAACGTGAGCATGCTAAAATGAAAGAATTCTCGCAGATGTTCTTACAGTCCTGCATTTGGCTGTGGCCTGGTTGTATCCGTATCAGCAAGACAACCACAAGCAGATGTAGATTGCCCCTCACTGCCATCTGCCCGGCTTGGCGACGGCAACTCTGATTGGTTGAGCAGGAACTTCCTGTTGTACCACTTCCTGGATGGTCAGGATCATTGGTTTCCCCAGGATGAACTGTACTGACAGGGCGCACAGGGCGTTCCTGATTGATTGCTTTGGCCTTAATGGGAGGAGAATGACAGGTTAGGAAAAATGCAGATACAGTACAATCATGTTCAGGATAGTTAGGGCAAACACACACACATGCACACACACAGACACACATATACAATGATCATGTCTCAATTTTAAAACACACAGAAAAGGGTGTTAGAGAGATGAAGGAAATGGATAGTGCGGTTATGTCTGTGTGTGGGTCTGTGTGTATTTGCTGTTCCATTTGTGTTTGTGGTGTGAAAGGTCTTGTGGTTTGTGTTCTTTTCTACTGAACAGAACACACACACACACTCACAAACTCACACACCTAAACCCAAAGAGTTATTGGAAACATAACCCATAACCTTGTCCACAGGTGTGACACCAAGTGTGAACACGATTTATACAGAACAGAAAGCATGCAACCCTATGACCAGACCCCAAATATACTGTACCACCGGCCTGACATAGCCTACTGAGTAGGTTAACACCCAATGGCTCTTTCACTGACACACACACACACACGTAGCTAACAGGTGTGTGTGTGTGTGTGTGTGTGTGTGTGTGTGTGTGTGTGTGTGTGTGTGTAAAAGTGCATCCTCTGAGACCACCCTATGGAGGTGAAACCAGTGAGTTGTGATTTCCCAGACACATACATTTACATTACATTGACATTTATTCACATAGGTCACTGACAATAACAACAAGACAGCCCCAAAGCACTGCGGGTAGCCAAAACAAGAAGCACACATTGTGAACAACCAGTGCCAAAGGGAAGAACCATAAGAGCATGTAGTTAAGGAAGTTACAATTAAACAACATGAATCTCTAAGTGCAAGTGTACCTGTAGAAACAGCAGCAACATTAAAAATACAAATAAGATGAACTATTTTTGCAGCAAATACAACAGTTTGGACACTCTTCAACCTCATCTACAACTGACAACCCTGCTTTCCCCAACCCACTGTTAGAATCCGGGACTAGACACAATCTGGCCTAATCTCTGTTTTAATCCATCATCTGGGAAACTGCACTTCAGATGCAGGTGCTTTCTATATTGCAACCTAATATCATAATCTTTTTGTCATCTTTCCACAACATAATGCCATCAGAAGTTGCTATCTGTGAATGTAAGAGTGTAAAACACCTGGACCCAGACAATTTATCAAGCCTAGTCTGAGACTAAAAACGTTTTCAGTGGAGGTCTTCATTGAATTATTCTCTTACTTTAGTAGTAGGCTTAATCTGTGTCTGAGAAACTGAACCTACACAAAGGTAACAGATCCAGGATGTCTTAGACCACGATACAATGTTAGTTGTGTTTCACTTACCTATAGCTGTGACCTCTCAGTTGCTCTTTACCTCTCTACCTCCTCTGCTTTCCTGTTTTAGACTTGAACACTGCCCAGCTCCACCCACTACCATCTATATTTCTCAATCTCTGACACTTTATCTCTCCCTCTCTCGCACTCACTCTCTCTCTCCTCCCATCCTCCCTATTAGCTCTGTTCTCTCACGCTGGGCGTGTGTCTCCATCCACGTGCAGTAGCTCTACCACCCCTGCTCTGTGTCGGCACGTGAGCGGTGCCTACACAGCCGTTGCCAGGCAACCGCAGCACTGGGAATCAGTCGGAATGGACGTCCAGAAACATGCGTGTGGGCTCATAATCGCGGTCATCGCGTCAATCGCTTCCTCACACCGGGTTCAAATACAAAGATGGCATTTTGGGTGGGTTTGGGAGGAGGGCATAGCTCAGTGGTTAGAGCATCTGACTGCAGATCAAAAGGTTGCAGATTCAAATCCCCCTGTACAGTTATTATATCAGTGGTATATCCTGTGCACACTGCTGCACTAAGGTCACTGTGTGATATCAAGTTAAGTGCACCACAAGTATTAGCAGTCAATGTTATCATTATGCAGAGAAGAAAAAAAACTGAATGAACTCGAAATAAGAAGAGTTATAAACACCTGAAATGAGCACACTGGTTTTTGTTCACAGTTAGAGGCTGTGGTAGATCCGGTGGTTTGGAGAGGAAACTACCATTCTATACCCGGCTTCAATATTCCATTCTATATTAACGACAAACATGTTTGTGCTAA
Source organism: Hypomesus nipponensis (assembly GCF_054491055.1). Taxonomy (NCBI): domain Eukaryota; kingdom Metazoa; phylum Chordata; class Actinopteri; order Osmeriformes; family Osmeridae; genus Hypomesus; species Hypomesus nipponensis. The sequence goes on along the minus strand of NC_140381.1, from coordinate 3,150,954 downwards.
TAGAGTTGGGGCCAGAAGGCCTGTAGATTTTCCCTGTTCACCATAAACACCTTCCTCCGGTCTTCAGCGCAGAGACCAACGTGACTGAGACCTAAAGCTGACGGGTCATCTCTAGTCATCATGTCCTCATGGTTCTCTCCCAATCTGTAGATTTGCAAATGCACTTTATAAACTCAACTCGGTTCGACTCAACAATACCGAGACACTCCGTTAGCCAAGAGGCCCTAATCACAGACGTTTGTCAGTTCCTCCCAGGACATTACAAGTCTACAACACTCAGCGCTTCATAGAAACCATCCCCCCCCCCTCCCCCCCCCCAAAAAGACGTTTCGGTAGAACTGAGACAGTGTGTCCGTAAGGGACATAGCAGTGACCTCACTTCCCCCTAAGTGACCTCACTTCCCTTGGCATGTGTAGTCACCAGGCATTGACGTGTCTTCTCACACATCAGATGATAAAGAGTAGGCATTTCTCTGAACGATATCAGTGCCTAACATCCGGTCTCGGGAGTGTGTGTGTGTGTGTGTGTGTGTGTGTTGGCGAGAGTGTGTGTGAGATGGGGGGGGGGTGAGGAGGAAGGGGTTTTGTGGTCTTTTTGTTATTGGAAACAAACCCTCACACACCTACTGGGAAAGAAGGTAGATATGGCTGACATGAAACTCTGAGCTCACCCTGCTTCTACTCTCACAATGCTTGTTTGTGGTTGTGAGCGCGGTGTGCGAGTATGATGTGCGTGTACGTGCGTCTGAGACACTGACCTTTATAATCGCTTCTGGCTGCCGATTCAAGGGAACTTCCCTTTAGTGTGTCTGAGAGACAGAAAGAGAGGGGGGGGAGAAATAGAGATAGAGAGGGGTTGAGGGAGAGAGAGAGAGAGAGAGAGAGAGAGAGAGAGAGAGAGTGAGTGAGTGAGTGAGTGAGTGAGTGAGAGAGAGGGAGAGAGAGAGAGAAAGAGGGAGAGAGAGTGGGGGGGGGTCTGGAGGGAGACAGATGTGGAGAGGGAGAAAGAGAAAGAGGGAGGGAGAGAGAGAGAGAGAGAGAGAGAGAGAGAGAGAGAGAGAGGGGGGGGGGGGGGCTGGAGGGAGACAGATGTGGAGAGGGAGAGAGAAAGAGGGAGGAGAGAGAGAGAGAGAGAGAGAGAGAGAGAGAGAGAGAGAGAGAGAGAGAGAGAGAGAGAGAGAGAGAGAGAGAGTGGGGGGGGGGCTGGAGGGAGACAGGTGTGGAGAGGGAGGGAAAAGGGAAAGAGGGCAGGGTGTTTGTCCTCAGGGATACTGGAAGTGACACGAGTGGAGAGAAAGGAGGAACAGGTAGAGTTGGGTTGTGTGTGTGCAGGGAGAAATGAAGAGGGAAAAGCAGGATTGCCATGTCAACTCAGCATAGCCGTTGTCCTATTAAATACATACACACTGACAACCACCGATGCAGAGTCAGTCTGTCCCAACCGCAATCAACCCTGATGTAAACTCTCAGATATGGGTTAGTTCTAATCTGACCGAGGCAAATGCAACCTCACTCAAAACCGTTCAGATTGTTTATCTATCCTGTTACCTTAGACCAGTGTGTAGTCTCAATTCTCAATCCGAATTTCATGCAGATTGCAGAACTATGATACTGAGATTTCTACTGATACTGATATTCCTGTGAAACTGCGTATTTCGTCAGAGTTGTCAACGCGTTATTCTGATGTAATTCACAACACATCATCGACAATCGATATCATCGCTCTTCACATCTGCCTCCTCCCCACGACCATGATTCATTAATATTTCTCAATCAATCAATTGCCATCTTGACCAACATTTGCCAGAACAAGGCTGATCAGCCTTTCGAACTTGATTCTAAAGAGCTCACCATCAATTGCAGTCAACGGTTAAACGATCAATTGCAGTCAATTCTCAAACGATCCGTTACACAACCTTTATTTTAATCATTCTGAGTTCGTCTACATACCCAGTGAAGCTGACTTCAGTTGCCTACACGTTTCCAACTTTAGTTTAACTCCGGGGAACGACAACCAGGACCCAAAATGTGTTACTGTGCTCCTCTTAACACGATTCAATGCCTTCAGTGGATTTGACGTCATGACGAAGTGTTTTGTGGTTGTCTTAATTTAACCGACATTCTCAGTTACACTGAAACGAAGTAAAAAATCCCCTTTTGTGACTATGGTCTCCTTTTAGTCTTTGTTCCGTTTTAGTATCTTTAGTTTTCTTTACGTCGTCTTTATTTCAGGAAGAGCGTGCAACCCAAAAAAAACAGGGACTTAACACAAAATGTTTATGAAAATAGCTAAATGTTGATAAACCAAGAAGACACTACGTGAGTGTACAATGTGTCACGTGGCTACTTCAGACGTCTAACGAATCGGGAGTTATTTATAAAATTGATATATTTTCGTGGTTTGTCCAGACGAAAAAATTAACAGTGTAAAATCGAACTTTACGTTCCAACAGGGGTCAAGACTGGTGCAGTGAGTTGCTCACTCGATATAAATAGAGACATTTCTACCACTTACCGGAGAGACGGAGACACTACAACAGCCCTCCGACCTCTTTTCCCTTAAGAAATTTCTTTCTCGCTTCCTCTGTCCCAACTCTAGTGTCACGACAACTGTAAACAGAATAAATAAAGAACTCATTGTAATTCACGTGCATGCTTACTAAACCGTTGATTTGAACGGTACAGTACAAGGATACTGTCAGAAATGGGCAGTATTTCAATTAGGCCTACTTGTATTTGAAATACACATTTCAAGACTTTTGAGTATTTTGTACTTTGTATTTGATAGGGCCGATAAAAAATCAAATGTAATTTGTAACAAAATACTTTAGAGTGGAGTAATTTTGTATTTTAAATACACAAAATACTTTCTCGACGAATCAAAAAGTCAGTTCAGTCTTCAGATCACAGCTGAGTTAGAGACCCTTGGTTTTATGGAGGACACCAGAAAAGACCTGCTCTCTCTTCAGCAGTACCAGTACCCACTTATTAAGCTCCTTTTTGTTCGATTTAACACAACCCTCCCCTCTTCAGCTCCGGTTGAGAGACTGTTCTCGTTTGCAGGAATAATGTTTGATCCGCACAGGAGGCAGTTAACCCCAGAAATATTGGAAAGGTTAGTTGTTCTTAAAGGCAACTAAACTGGCTACTCAGTGGTTGGGTCTCAACTCACTTGTTAAGTTACCTGTTCACTGAGTGAGTAAGTGTGTGAGTGAGTGTTTGAGTGTGTGAGAGTGAGTGCCTACTCATCCTGTGATGCCTCAGTGTGTGTGTGTGTGTGTGTGTGTGTGTGTGTGTGTGTGTCTGTGTGTGTGTGTGTGTGTGTGAGGGAGAGTCTGTGTGACTCGTCAGTAGTGGACTTAATCAAGGACTTATGCAACACTGCTATTGTGACAGCATCCCTGTGGAGGGGCAGGTAGTGTGGCTTACACACACACACACACACACACACACACACACACACTCCCCTATGCCTATGGGAAAACATGGATTTGTCAATGCCTCACGAAAGCTTGAGAGAGAATTTTGAATTTTCAACAACTCTTTATTATGAGCTTTAAAAAACCACACAAGAACATTATCAGATCCTTTTGAGACAATATTGAATGAATAAATATATCAACGTTTGTACGTTCATGGGCTGTAAAGTCCCATTCATAAAAAAGATATATATACACAAACAATGTGTATGTATTGACTATGTAACATAATCAATCAAGTTGTTGTCTTGTAATAGCTTGGCTTAGTTACACTGACATTCTGTGACTGTTCTTTCCTTGTGTGGGGTTCACCAGAGCTTTGTGTACATTATATAGCCCAAACCTGAATGCTCCGCTATACCAAATTGTTAGAAAACTGAAAATCCAGAAAAAGTATTTCCTATATTTAAAATACATGTATTGTATATTGTTACATTTTCTGGCACCAGTATTTTATTTTAATAAAATTTTTTGAGGGGTATTTTGTATCATAATACATTTTGATGTATTTTTGCCCATCCCTGGATACTGTAGGCTACTGAATTGTGTGGTTGTCTCTGTGTGTTGTCAGGTAAGCTGTCTATGTAGTATTTACGATGGACTGAATGTCTTTTAATACCTGTCTACAAACAAGTGTTCCCTTGTGGGATAAATCAAATTGACGTGATTATGTTTACACACCAAATAAAACACACAAGGATTCAATGAATTTGTAAAGTACATTTCTTCATTCTGTATCTCATCAAGAACACTCCATATGCTATACAAGAGAAGCTACTCCAGAGTGTGTAGCGTCTTGACCAGTATCTCCCTCAAACAGTCAGATATATAAACCGTGTGGCAGTGTATCTTGGACACACAGCTCTTCCTCGACGTAGATAAAACCATCAAGACGCAACTTCAACACAAATGTTGGAATGTTTAGGCTGAGACATCCTATTACAATCATGGTCCTCCTAGTACACTTCTTACTACAATCATGGTCTTCCTAGTACATTTCATAATACACTCATGGTGAGGTTGGTCTTGTAGTGTTAAAGGAGTCCGGTACAACTGTACTCCTATTCACAGTGCAACAACATAACATATTCTGAGGGAACCATCTTAAATTCCTGAAACATCTTGGTTCATTATCCACCAAATCCCATGTCCCTCTCTTAGGACATCAGAAAATTAGGTAACATGGTTTTATCTGGAGTCTGCTCAAGTCGACGACATAGACCCTCTCTTAGGCTTTCACTCCCCAGCACCGAGGTTCAAATGTCAGGTCCTTTTTTCTGATCAAGAACACGCTTCCTTAAATCTTATTCTATTCTATGGTATTGGGGATTAGAACCATCCTCCCATGAACCCATCGCAAAAGTTCCTTCTTCGTAATCCTCTTCCTCCACCCTTTTCAGACGTGTCCGTCTTTGTTGACATCCCCCTCATCCAACTCGCATTTCCTCCTCCTCCTCCACCAATCACAGGTGCTTGCCCCGCCCCTCCGAGAGGACGTGCTCGGGCACGGCGCGGGTGTACCACTCCGACCACGCCCCGTCGTACACCGCGGTGCCGGGGTGGTCGCACTCGTGAGCCGCCAGCGCCACCTGGCACGCCGTCACGCCCGAGCCGCAGGTCGCGGAGAGCGGCCGCGACAGGTCCACGCCCGCACGGGCGAACAGCGCCTTGAGGTCGTCCTGGGACAGGAAGTGACCCGACGGAGACAGGAAGGAGTGGAAGGGCATGCTGAGGGAGCCTGGGATGTGGCCGGGTTCGGTGTCTGTGGGAGAGAGAGAGAGAGACAGAATAAGAGAGAGAGACAGAGAGAGACAAAGAGAGAAAAAAAGAGAGAAAGAGAGAGAACGAAACAGAGAGAAAGAGAGAAAGAAAGAGAGAATGGTTGGATACATATTCTCAAGTTTAATCACAGTATTTTTTCTTCTTTTTCTACAGATGTGAAAGAGCGTGGTGATAATCAAACATCATGTCAGCTGACACCCTCACACTTAAAGCTAGTGAACGTGGTATCGTGTCTGTCTCTGGAGCTAGACCCATTAAATGGGTCAATATTAACCCTTCAGGTCAAGGTACAGTGCCTGGTACAGTGCCTGTACCTTGACCCATGAATGCCTACAGCTCAGTACATTCTCCCTTTGCCAGCATGGAGTACCTACACTCTAATGTGTCACGTACAACAGATGGTCCAGAGTGTGTGTGTGTGTGTGTGTGTGTGTGTGTGTGTGTGTGTGTGTGTGTGTGTGTGTGTGTGTGTGTGTGTGTGTGTGTGTGTGTGTGTGTGTGTGTGTGTGAATTAGCCATACGTGTGTGTACGCATGGTGAAGTGCATGTGGAGCGTGTGAGAACAAGAAAAAGTTTGTCTATTTAGCACTTTGCCTGTATAAGATAGGGCACCATAATATGTTGATAGTGTATGCCTTGTGTGAGCCTGTATTTGACCTACGACCCCTGACGGTTAGTTTGCCTGTTTGCTAGAGTACACAGACTACGGATGAGGAAGTATCCACTCAGCAGATCGTTTGACAGATGAAGTCCACCACAAGACTAAAAACTGGGTCAGTCATGATCGGCACAATTGATCTGATCACCTTGGAATATATATTCTGGTCACATTCATCCCAACAGGGAGTCTTTTAACTGTCAGTTTTGGTCAAAATAAATCTCGCAAACGTGAAACCATAAAAGGATTCTGTGGTTGCAGTCACCACTCGTTTGGAAACCTAATGTTACGCATTTGACATGTTTGGTTCACGAATTTAAGCAGGTGTCTTTTCTAGGTGAACTTACTGTCTCTCGGTTCGGGGTCGACTCCACGGAACCTTCCTGAGGGCCTAGCATCCACCACCTGGAACCTCTTAGTCTCCAGGTTCTCCAGGATATCCTCGTACGTCTTCACCCAGGAGCGGTTCAAAGAAGCCCCGAACTCGGTTGCTTCTGGTCGGGTGTACTTGTCACTCAATGGAAGTCCTTCCAACTCCCAGTTTTTGAGTCCCCCGTTCAGAACCGAGACCGAACTGTGCCCAAACACCCGGAACATCCACCAGACGCGGGGCGCAGAGAATGCACCGAAATCGCTTGCGTCGTATACCACGACGTGTGTGTCGTTCTCTACACCCAAGTTGCCCACGTAATCTGCAAAAGCATTCTCAGAGGGAAGCATGTGATCCAGCGGAGATGTTTTATCGCAACATTGGTCGATGTCAAAGAACCCTGCACCCGGAATGTGCTTCTTCTTGAACTCGCTTTTAGCGTTGCGCCGAAGTTTGGGCAAGAACCAAGAAGCGTCCAAAACGCGCATCTTGGGTACGGTCTGCTGACACTTTAGGGCTTCTGCCAGCCACTTCGAAGCGACAAGAGCTCTAGATTGAAGCGCCATCATGCAGGTACAAATGCCAACCGCGAAGGAGAGAAAGTGGTTAAATTCAGCTGATATAGGCTATTGAGCGTGCCCGGGAGATAACACGCCCCCAAACCAGCCTGTAGCAAGAAGCCAAAAGTAAATAGGGGCGTTACCATGGAATATGGTCCACACAAATGTATCGAAATTCAAAACAACAAGGAAGGAAAAGAATATATATGTAGGCCTATATAATAGTTATATAACTATTGTCTAAATATCAATGTTATATGTTATATACAGTATTTTGGTTCATTCAATCACTGAATTAATAATTTAGTAAACTTTTTGATGAATGCAATGCGGGAACGATCGTTTTCGGACCAAAACATTACAATCCACCCGAACAATATAAGGGAAACACAATTCGCCGGAAGTTGTGCTCACATGTAATTTTCACAGAAATTATTCAGAACTGATTTTCAAGAGTTGCGAACAACTTTCTATAGAATATTTTACTGTAGAATGTCGGCTTCAATGATAAGGAGAGGACTGGAACTGCTAAGCAATGACATTAAAGGTAAATAATCCCATTATTTAGCCAGCTAGCACGTTCACGCTAGCTAGCATCTTCGTTACTGTACATCATTAATAGCGGATACGTTCTTATGATCTTGTGAAGTGAACCATATGAAATGCCACGATTTCAAATACAAACCACTCATTGTTGCCTCTTCTCAACCTCGTTTTATATCGACCATGTCCTCTCCTTACCCATGACAAAACCAGACGCCAGTAAGAAGCAGAAGGGCCAGTCTAGGAAGACTCAGACGCCGGGGAAAGCTAAGGTAATGGATCTGGTCAGCACCAACAGGCAGGGCGTCAGTAAGCAGGTTCGGCGGCTGCAGGGTCGTCTAGGGACGGGGAAGGCCAAAACGACCGTCAAAGACAAGAGGATCAAATCTGCCGTGGGTGAGTTGGGGGTGTCTTAAACAAAACATAGCACAAATTAAATCGTGTTTTATGTATCAGCCCACATACGTCGAACGCTACCTGTGCATATTGAACCTTGTTATGGAACAGTTTTTGATTTTTGTTGTCTTATAGAGTGTGCGAGAGACTTAATCGCTCATTTTCTTGTTTATCTTTCCCAGAGGAGTTTAAGAAGAAACAGCCAAAGAGTCAGCTTAGCAAGAACCTCAGCCTTTTCCTGGGAACTGGCTACAAAACGACGGAATCAGACACCAAGAAGGTCGGTTTCAAGCTGTTAAACTTTATTTCCCTTTCAGGCTTTGGCATATAAATAGTGACGTAGAATTCTTTAAGAGCTTTCTTTAGGAATGTTGTTAATCATCCTCAGCAGATAAGATCAGTGTTTTTGATGAACTTGCCTCTTATTTTATTGGAGTAAATGTCATCAGCTTGATTATGATGGTGGTGATGAAGACTTACCAAGTATGTTTCTGGTGCTCGCTCAGATCTTTAACCAACACTCTGGACGTCAGTCTCGGTATCGTCCAGACCCTCATGTCAAAAAGGCTCCAGAACCGGAATCTGCCTTCACAGAAGAGGAGTTCCAACAGTTCCAGAAAGAATACTTTGGCAGAACTGTGGAGGATTCCAACTAGATCACCAATGGATGTTTCCATCGTATTGTGTTCTGATCTGATCAGTTAATCTGTTCTATTCTGAACTGAATTCCAAAGACACTCTGGACTGTGCACCATGGAACAATTCTGCTGAAAGGAGAGACAACTTTTTTCAACACGGCTTAATATTTAGCTTGTTCTTTTTGAAAGACTGACTGTAGTTCATCCTCCGTCTCTGAGGAGGATGAGCACAAGAAGGGCTACGATGCTTGCGTGTTGCCTGTTTGTTTTGAAATCGACTTTTCATTTATTTTGACATGGCTATTAAAAATTGTAATAACAATTAAACACATTTTGCAATGATAAGTTGTACATGGTCAACATGTTTGTTAAATCAAATTATGTAGATGTCAGACATGGTCAGAACGGGTATTTGCGGTTAATGAAAAAACAATGGCGTTACTACTGAAATCACAATCCACAACAATACCGCAATTACTTCTTACACTAGAGACCGAAAGAAATGCAGCCTCGTGATTCATAGATGCCAAACCACACCTAAGTAGTTATGTTTTTATAACCTCAAACCTTTAAGTAAAACTTGAATCAGTGTCAAAGTCTATGTCATGATGAAAGAGATGATCAGGTCAATGTCAGACAGTGACAGAGTTGAAAGACTGGCTCATACTGGAGATGGCAGTGCCCTCTGTGGAGGCATATAGGAATCCTCTCTAGTTAGTCTCCTCCCTCTCTCTACCTCCCTCTCTCCACCTTCCTCTCTCTTTCCCTCTCTTTCCCTCCCTCTCTCTCTCAACCTTTCTCTCTACCTCACTCTCTCCCTCTATCTGGGTGTTGATGCTCTGCAGGACAGACCTATCTGTACAAAACACACTTTCAGTATAGAAGGAAGATTCAAGTTGCTGTCATGAAAAAGGTAAAGGACCTTTCAACTTAACTGTTGAAGTTTATGTATTGAAGCATTTGCCATATGTGTGTTAAAGCACTCTTTTTTTAAAGAGTTCATTTATCAGAAGTGCTTTTTGACAGCTTCAATGCACATATTGTAAATGTGATTAAATAGATCAAAAAATATATGCATATCCTTTATAAGAATTAAGTTTAATATTTTAGACAATGTGGTATGAACTATTGCATGTTGCAATTGTCTGATTTTGTGTGTTTTTGTGTGAAAGCATAAATGAAGTAATGGCAGGGAGCTTATACACAATGATGATACTAATTTGCATAGCTACATCATGCAGGAGTAACATGAATTGATCGTCTTCCAATAGATACAAGTGTTTGAAAACTTGTAATGAAATCATGTTTTATATATTTATTTAAAAAACGTGTGAAAAATGAAATGATTGTATCAATGATGTAAACAAGACAATAGGTGAAAGTGAAAGTGTCTGGTGATTATCTGACAGTCTGATCAAACTTGTTAAACAGGTGAGATTTACAGTCCCATTCATGTTTACTCACCAAGGACAGATAGCATGACAGATAAAAAGTGTTAACAAAAGTGTAAAGAAATATAAATCGTTGAGTACTGCACAAGTATCAGGAGAGTAAAAAAATATCTCACAAATTATTTAACCTTTATAAATAGTTTTGAAAACTATGTATTTATATTTGATGTTGTCGATGTTATATATATATATATATATTTATATATAAAACACAAATGAATCTGAAAACAAACAGGACTTTTATAAGGGGTATATGAAGACAAAAATTGATGTAGTTTAACGAGGACAGCTTCGCAGTGGGTCTTTCAAAACAGGACATACCTACATAACGAGACCTTCTCCCTCATGTAGGTTCAACCTCAGCAGAGATGGAGCTACGACTCTCCCCCAACCTCCCCCTTAGACTCACCTGAGAAGGAAGGGGAAGAGATGGTAAGACAGTCCCTAGACAGACTGGTACTCTTGTTAGTTGGAAGATGTCATGTGTTCACTTTTTTTTATCCAAATCAATATCTGGGGGGGGATCTGCAGGGGTGATTAACCCTTTGGATCTGTAGGCAAACCACTGAGCTGCACATCGCCAGTTCTGTCTGGGAAATAGGTTTCATTTTGCAAGTTTTGAATAACAAGTCTGCCAGGAAGTTGTCGTCCCCCCCCCTCACAAACACACACACTTTTTTTTGTACTTGGAAAAAACGGTCCCACCCACATTTGAAAACAAACCGACTCTCCCAGAGTTCCGTGATGTGAGGCTGAGTGTCCTGCTTTCCTGCCCCCAGACTAACCCCCTGACCCCCAGGCGCCTGACCGTCGCTGAGAGGGTAAAGCGGCTGGAGAGCCCTTCCGGCCCTGGAGGAAGCGACACGACTGGAGGAAGTGAAAATCAGGACTCAAGTAAAGGCATCTCTGAACGTCAGATGCTCGTCAAGGTCTGTCTATCACATGAATTTTGTTTATTTTTGTTTGAATCCTTCAATCTTTTATGTCCTGACACGGATCCTGTTTTTTTCACTAGTTGTTAGTTTAGTTTGTTATGCAGCTAACCAAACATATCACGGTTACCGATATTCAGAATGTAGCATTTTAATTTTGTTTCTATGGAGACTGTTGACATGTTGGGCCACCTTTCCTTCAGGTCAGTGAGGGTGACAGCAAGGGACCTGCCTTCAACCAGGACCGAGCCTCTCACACAAATAAATATGTGGTTGCCAAGGATAAAAAGGTGACACACATCACTTGCTTGGTTACAAACATTGACCGTTCAGATCAGTAATGTGAAAAAATCCAGATCACTATGTGATTACAAACAACATTTTTACGATACAATTATTAGTATTAAAACAAAGAAAAGGAAAATTCCTTATTGCTTTGAGAATATGATTTATTTTAATTGTGCAATTAAACTAACCATAATTCCCAAAATGTGAGTCAAAGTCATATACACTTCTGGTTACAATTCCCGTAATTTACCCTGGTCTGATATCCGTGCAAAATAAATCTATCGGATCTGTCATTTTGAGGACAGTTACAGTTAGAGATCATTATTAGGTTTTTCTGACTGGTTAGAGTTGGTCATATTCTGAACAGGTTATAGTTGAAGGTGACTATTTGTTTTTTTCTGAACAGGTTACAGTTAGAGATTATGGATACTACAAAGAGGTTGCTGTGGAGTCTCACACGGTGAGAGAATGAGCAGCCGTTGCGTTGTGGCCACATCCACTTCCCTGAGTTTGACTCCTGGCTTCCTAGCTAATGTGTCTCCACCGAAAATAACAATTCATTAATTTTTTTTAAGGATGACTTGCTTGGTTCAAGGTAGCTAACAAGGAATTTGTGTAATTATACAATACAACCACTTCCATGTAGATTAACCATTAAATGTCCTCCTAAAATACATACAATCGGTGACGGAGGGAATGGACTATCTCAGTTGTGGTTAGATTACAAAAGTGTTATTTTATATCTAAACTCTTTCAGGTAATGATGCATCAAACATCCTATAAGGTTGTGAGCCAAAGCCCTCCTCTTTTCAGAAAGACTTCAGTCAGCACTTGGCGGGAAGGCAAACAACTCCAACAACAAGATAACATCAAGGTGCTGTGAACAAGCTGTAAACTGTCGCAGGCTTTAGACTTTAGAATGCATATCGTTTTAAGAATGTTCCTTTGTTTGTTCAAGAATGTTCTTCTATTGTTCTAGGACGATCCGGAGTTCCTGATTAAATGGTGGAAGACAGTGATTTGTAAGCGATAGAAGGACAGGTTCTGGAAGCTTAATAGTGGCAGGTTAACCACTGAATAATCAGGGAGTTATTTCAAAAACACACATGTTTACAGTTTAAACTTTGTCTTTCTATTTTGTTAATTTAGCATGGAAAGACCTGGAAAGTCAACCATTGAAACATGGAGAGGGAGTGTAAGTAATATGTTACGCATGCACAAATAAGACAGTTAACGAGAATCATCAAGCTACAGAGTTTTTGGACACTATTTTTGTTCCTACCCTGAACGTGTTTATTTCCCCATTAAGGTTATGTTCAATTAAGTAGTAAGCAAAAAAGTAAGTAGGAAGTAAGTAGTAAGCAAATAATATAGTTTCGATATTTGTTTTTCTTACTGAATGGTATATTTCTCCCTGTGAAGGTTATATTCAGCGAAAGCACAGAGGATCTATTATGCAATGCTGCTGTATGAACAGCTCTTGAACAAGAATGGGGAGTCCATGAAAAACAACATCACTGAACTATTTAGCATCGCAGATAACTTGGACAAGGTCTCACACACACACACACACACTTGAGATGTAACATGCATCAATATGCAGTCACTTACGAAAAGGTAACGATCTGAAAATCCACTTTGATTCGAACTCCGTCCCAGGTGTCCAAGGGCACTAAGATCGCTGGCATCACTGGAGGTGCCACGAGTGCCGTGGGCGGGATTGCGGCCGTGGCTGGCGTGGTCCTGTCCCCCTTCACCTTCGGGGCCTCGCTTGGCCTCACCGCCATCGGGGTCGGCGTTGCCGCGGCAGGAGGCGTCACCGGTGCATCGGCCGCCATCGCACACAAAGTGAGTGGCCGCTCTCTTCTCTATTTTTTTGTTTTTATACATCCAAAGCTCCTTTCGAGAATAAGCTCTACATGATTCAGGATAATAAGAATGTCATTTTTCATCTCCTTTAGAGAATAAACACAATCTGATGACCGGTTACCAACTGAACTCTGCGTCTGTTCAGGTTTAAAATCTATCTACCCATGAGTCACCTGGTCTCTTCTTCTCCCCTCCTCAGGTAAGCGTCGCACAGGACAGGAAGAAGATAGAGACCGTCCTCCAGGACTACAGGACCCACACAGACGACCTGGAGGCTTGTCTGACGTTCATCAACAGGGGGATGGGGTCCCTGAGGATGCACAACCTGGCCGTCCTGACTGGGGTCCACACCAAGGCAGTGAGGGTGGCCAAGGTAGAGCCAGACCCAAATGTTCACTACCTTCATGACCTCATTTTCTTTCTCCTTCCCCTTATTTGCAACACTGCGAGTCTTGATTGAAGCATCGTCTTTGGGGAGAGTAGACTTGAGTATGGCGACAGTTGTAGATTGATAAGGCGGTGATGGGGATGGCTTTTAACGTCATTATCATCCACATTGTCATTACCGTAATCATCATCCTCATTGTTATCCTTACCACCATCATGATCACTATCATCATTATTATCACTATCACCATCATTATCACTACCACCACCATCATTATCACTACCACCACCATCATTATCACTACCACCACCATCATTATCACTACTACCATCATTATCACTACCACCATCATTATCACTACCACCACCATCATTATCATCATCATTATCACTACCACCATCATTATCACTACCACCACCATCATTATCACTACCACCACCATCATTATCACTACCACCACCATCATTATCACTACCACCATCATTATCACTACCACCATCATTATCACTACCACCACCATCATTATCACCATCATTATCACTACCACCATCATTATCACTACCACCATCATTATCACTACCACCACCATCATTATCACCATCATTATCACTACCACCATCATTACCCTCCTCTTTGTCTTCGCCCCCAGGTGGTAGATGTGGCAGGGGACACTGCCAGGGCCATGGATGCCAGCAGCAAGGCATCAGGCATGCTGGATGGCTTTGCCCTGGGCATGGACTTATTCTACTCTGCCAAGGACAGACAGAAGCTGAAGAAAGGCCTGGAGTCCAAGTTCGCCACGAAGATCCGCCAGGTGGCCGGGCAGCTGCAATACGGGCTGAAGGAGCTGGTGAAGGTGAAAGACATGTATAAGGAGCTGGTGAAGGAGTGAAAGACATGAATAAGGAGTTGGTGAAGGAGTGAAAGACATGAATAAGGAGCTGGTGAAGCAGTGAAGGGTCTTCGTGTCGGCACGGTTGGCCTTTGGTTTTACGTTTTAATCTTACAAAATGTTGTCCATTTTTACACTTATATCATATTTCATGTCTTTAATCCTTTATAATGTTTTACACTTATATCATGCTTTACGTTTATACACTTGATTCCTTTTCTGTCTCTGCCTCATTTTGACTGTTGTGAATGTGGGCCTACCTACTGATGTACCTAGGAATTGTTTGACCTATAATGAGAGAACCTTTCAATCGATTCAGATTGAGACAAATAGCCAGATTTATGTCTAGTATTGTTATCTGTAAGCTAGGAGCAGTTTACCCATCGTCGACTAGTGCCACACCCACCCAGTCTAAACTCAGTGACCTATTTGTCAAATAGTAATACATAAAAACGTTCTGCCACCAGAGGGCACTCTTGCATATCTAACGTGTAGTTTCAAGTCTCGGTTGCAGTTCTTTTGGCATTTAAATGAAAAACAAAATATATGCTTTGGTCGTCTATCTTTACCCACAGCCACTATGACTAACTGTAAAGACTATATTGTTATATTCTTGTACTTGAACAATTTGGGGTTATCACTGTGATTGTGGATGACGGGTGGCATATTTTACATAAAAAACATATCTTCTTGATTTTCTTTATACATCTTTGTTGATGCCATTTAATTATACATGTATACTTTTGAAAGGGGACCTTCATCATTTAGGGATCCATTTGACCTTATTAAAATAATTAAATATGATGAATGGTAAATCATATATGCTATTACTAATAAATTACTGTTAAATTTGTATCTGTAATAGTTTTTTTTCTTTCTGGGAGCCATTGTTTACATTTAGCATATGACCTATATTTTCTAAGGACATTGTAGTATACGGATCTACTTCAATGTTCTTCAAGTAGAACAACATTTTCCCACAAGCTACGTAGGCGGCGGAGTGATCCAGTGGAAATATTTGAGCGGAGGGATGCGTATGGGTGTGATGCAACCGTATATAGTCAGAGGTGACTTTTTCGGATCGTTTTAGCACTTCTTCAACAAACAAGACTCAGTGCTGTATCATTCCGAGCTGTGAGCTCTCCCGCGTAAAATGGCTGTTTAAAGGCGTGCAGCGGCTTCCTTAGCAGCGGCAACAACCAGGCAGTGCAACGGTCAAGTGCACTTGTTTTTTTAGGCAACATGGCGTAAGTAGAAACTGTCAATGTTTTTCTTATGGTTTTTATCTGTGATTTTCAACTCCATATGGTGGCAGACAGGCGTGGCAGGGACCCTCACCCCTAGCAACACCACTACTAGCTGGATTTGTCAACACGGGTCAACAATGCCTTATCGATCATACGTTATCCAACTATCTGTTACTATGCATTAACGTTACTGATTTGTAGTGTTGTCATTTTTGTTGTCTTGTTATTTCTACCTTTGCTGTCAACTAAGTACAGGCGATTTGCCAAAACATTAAACAGTTAAGCAAAGCCGGCAATGTCAGCAAACGGATCGTTTGAAATAATGCGGTAGTTACAAATAATGTAACAAATAACGTAACTACCGGCTCAAGAGTCAATATTGTCATCTGTCCAATGACTATGGTGCGAAGCGAGGTCAGCAATTTCCTACTGAAAATAGTCAACCAGCATTTCCTATTCATCAGATCAGCCCTATTCAATGACAATTGCGCATTTAGCCAAGTTAACCAAATACGTCTGACTTGCTGATGAATGACAGTTGCGGCTAGCATGTAACGTCGTTGTTAACCTGCCAGCGCATTTTGTGATATTGTCCGGCGTCATATTAGCTAATGTTAAGTAGTTATTGTACAATGTATGAATTGATTCAAGACAACGTGGCACTTTCAAAATGGCGCACACTAGGCTTTCCCTACTCGCTCCACTTTCACGACAGATGGTAGTGTTGTGAAAATGGCTGTTATCCCTCCCCCCGCTTCGGGGAAGAGGCGGGGTTACCGGCCAAATATGACCAAATTAGGAAATGTTATGCCCCCGCGGTGGGCGGAGTCTTGCCCTTCAGACTTTCCATTGACAGGTCTAGACAAGAATAGCGCACGCGCTCGCACTGCCACACGCGCGCATGCAAACACACTGTCCTCACTGTGTTGCTAAATAGTGTCTCGGAGTAGTCAGATGCAGGAAATTTGTCATTTCATGCGAAGAAGACATCAAACGGAAAGGGCGCGTTTCCAACATAGAAGAGGGGTTTCTGTTGTTGATACAGATCTTGTGAAACCAGTTTATCGGCTTGTTGTCTGTTCATATGGCACCAACCAAATGTAGTTTCTCGATCACCACACTTCCTTATGGCTTACCAGTCTGGTTTTAGTTGTGATTAAACGGATGTGGTGTTAGTTGTGCAAGTCGTGAGTCACTGAAGGAAACTCATTCTAAAATGGGAGACCAGTTTCAGGTTAAACTTTCAAGGAAATAAAAGCATTGTCATGTGTATTAAAAATACAATGATGTGCTTTATCTCTGGGGGACACCTCCACACAAAAACACTGCAAAAAAGGCATGTGTATACATTAATATATATGTATATAATATATATGTATATATATCTATCTTGTGCAATTACACAATAACATTTCTCTGTTACATCCCTGGTGTGAATGACATCCACTGTTAATAAAGTTTATTGTTATGGTTGTTAACCATCACACCTCTCCTGTGTTCCCTTCTCCCCCTCTCTTCTCCATCATCCTCCCCCTCTCCCCTCCCAGGTCTCTCTCAGCATCCCCCCTCAGCTTTGCTGTAGTGGACAGCAGGACAGACTCTCTGAACTCTATACTACCGTCGTTATCGTGGACCCCTGACTTCCTGTCTCCTGACAGCCTCTTACAGGAACACCTGAAAAGCAGCAGCAGCAGCAGCCATGTCTCTGAGCAGTCAGCTGGCACTGGAGGACGTGGGGGGTCTTCTCTTAGGTGAGGGGGGGCGGGGCGGGGGGGGGGTGATTGGGACTTTGGAGGGTGGAGGGATGGTGGTGGACATGAAGGTTTGAGATTGAGAGGAGGTGAGGGTGGTGTATTTGAAGCGGGGGTTCCCAGGGTGGTGTGTGTAGGGTTGGGGTAGGATGTTTTACTAAAAGGACTGGTGACTTCCGCAGTACCTGCCTCGAGATACCGGGCCTTTGTTGTCTAGTTGGTGTTCTTAGTGAATGTGTTTTGTTCTGTGTGTAGTAGTGGATGTTAACATGTGGGCCCCTCCCTCCCAGGCCCCTTGTTTCTGACGGCTGACCCCATGGGGCCCCTTCTGGACCAAGATGAAGAGGAAGCTCTGTCTCCCTCCTCATCCCTCTCTTCCCAGGGGAGGGCACCGCCTTCGCCCCCCCTCTCTTTCTCCTCCTCCTCCTATGCCTCCTCCCCCTTCTCCTCCTCCTCCACCCCTCCTCCCTCCCCTCCTCCTCCCTTCCACCCTTCGTTCCCGGAAAGCAAGGCCGGGGCGGACATCCTCTCTCTCCCCTGGCTGGGCGAGGGCGACCTGCTCGACGCCCACGTGGGGTTGGACGGTGGCAAAGGTGAGGCTCCGCCTCCCTCTCGCGCACACACACACCACACCCAGAAAAATACACCTCCGTCATTATGGCTGAGGTCTATTGACACGGAGGTGTTTAATCTGCAGTTTGCTTCATCGTCACCATCGTTCAGATATGGTCGTTGAAGAGGTTTTATTACACAAGACAGAGACACCATTGTCATCGTTTATAGGCGTGTCATTATTTGTCGTCGTCCTTGTAGGAAGTAAGTAGGTTATGCAAGGGTGTCGTATTACCAAGTGGAGCAGTCAGAAGGGTCTAGATCTGTCCTTGAAGAGGCGACAGGGATGGGTGGAGGTGTTTTGTTGGCACTTGTGACCCAGATCCTTTGTCAGGAGAGGTTAAGTGTTGACTCCCTGGTGTAGTATTTTCTGGGGGGAGGGGGAGGGAGGTCGTAAAACACTCTACAACCAACTCGTTTATCATTAACCTTTTAATCTGTCGGTGGTGATTAGCGTGTGTGGTGTGTGTGTAACTTTCCTGGAGCTGGTTAGCAGGTGGATGTGCTGGAGCTGGGTTAGCAGGTGGATGTGCTGGAGCTGGTTAGCAGGTGGATGTGCTGGAGCTGGGTTAGCAGGTGGATGTGCTGGAGCTGGTTAGCAGGTGGATGTGCTGGAGCTGGTTAGCAGGTGGATGTGCTGGAGCTGGTTTAGCAGGTGGATGTGCTGGTGCTGGGTTAGCAGGTGGATGTGCTGGATGAGTGACCAATGTCTCAGATATCTCTGTTGTAGTTTGGCGAAGCTTCAGGAAGCAGTTCACATGAATCATTAACGTAGATGATCCCAGTCAGCGATCCTTTTCTCAGGGGGTCTTACTGGGAGTTTTCCCCCGTCTTCCTTGAGGGTTAGGGTTGGTTGAGGGGCAGTTCTATGGACGTATTTAAAGCCCTCTGTGACATTACTTGATAATAATAATAAATAAAAAAAGGTCTGTAGGAATAACATCTGATTTGATCCCTCTCTCCCTTCCCCTCCACCAGAGGATGCGTTCTCCGGCATGGACTGGATGACGGAGAAGATCGACCTGAGCGACTTCGACCTGGAGTCCCTGATGGGCTCCTGTTCCCCGGGCAACCCTCCCAGCTCCCCCGAGGAGCTGCTGGCCTCCTTGGAGAGCCAACTGGACCTGGAGCCCTACGCCGCCCTCCCGGCCCAGCCCGGGGTGCTCGACCTGGGCCTGCCGCTGGCCCACGTCCCCCTGGACATCCCGCTCCCAGAAGAGGAAATGGCGGAAGAGGAGCCGGTGCCCGAGGTGGTGGAGTGGAAGACTGAGCCTCGCTCTCCCGCCCCCCTTTCTCCCGCCCCCCTCTCTCCCGCCCCCCTCTCTCCCGCTCCCTCTCCCCTCTCGCCCGCCTTCACCCTGGAGCTGGGATCGGAAGTGGACGTCCTGGAAGTGGACAAGATCACCACCACCACCACCATCATCCCTGAGGCCGGCCTCCAGACCGTTGCCACCCCCATCCTCCTCTCCCTCTCCCCCTCCACCAAAGCGACTCCGGCATCGACTCTTCCGTCTCCGGCTCTCCCGCTCGCCGTTCCTCTTCTCCTCCGCCCCCCTCCTCCTCCGCCGGCTCCTGCCGCACCAAGCCCTACTCCAAACCCTCCTCCTCCCCCTCCTCCGTCTCCCCCAAGGTGAAATCGGCGGGTGGCGGGGGGCCACCCAAGGTGGTGGAGAAGAAGCTGAAGAAGATGGAGCAGAACAAGACGGCGGCCACGCGCTACCGTCAGAAGAAGAGGGTGGAGCAGGACGTGCTGAACACGGAGCTGTGCGGGCTGGAGAGCAGGAACCGCGAGCTGGCGGAGAAGGCCGAGTCCATCAGCCGGGAGATCCAGTACCTCAAGGACCTGATGGACGAGGTCCGGTCGGCCAAGACCCGGCGGGCCGCCGCCCCCAAGCCCTCCGCGGGGCCGTAGTCGGGCAGAGGAAACGCCCGTGTCTACGCCAGCCAGGGGGGCGGGGGGCCTCTGCTGAGACCGGGGGCGTGGCTTCACACTGGGGGTGGCGTCGTAGGAGTGGGTGTGGTTGGCGTCGGTGAAAGCGGTGCGCTGGTGTGGATGTTTGGGCCGCGGGAACGAAGGGATCGGCAGAACTTAAAGGATGACTGAATGTGAAGAAAGATGACGGAGAAGTTGATGATTTGTTGAGGGGAGTCGAGGTGATCGGGACTTGGTGGCTGTGGATGGAGGGAGAGTGCGTGAGCGCAAGTCTTCCTTGTCCCTGTAGTTTTTGTCAGACACACATGGGCAGAGTGCGTAGTGGCGCTCTGTCGAGTTGTAGACATGTAAACATGAGTCATGTCTGTCCAGCTGGAGTTAGGGTGGATACCTCTGTTAGGAGGCTGACCTCCTTACTACCTGTTAGCAGACATTCTCGTCAAACATTGCAAGACCAGACACAATCCCCCCTCCCTCTACCCCCCCCTCCCTCTACCCCCCCCCCCCTCTACCCCCTTAACCCATTCTCTAACCCCATGCCCCCCCCCCCTCTTTCTCTCTCACACCTGTCCTCTGAGAAACTCTTAGTCCAGAAAGGGGCCTCGCCACTTCTCGCTCTCTCTTTCTTGCTCTCTCTCTCTCTCTCTTGCTCTCTGTCTCTCCCTATTTAATTAAATCATTAACTTATGTTACACTGGCCTCTGTCGTCAGGTGGTTTGGTTTGTACATAGCTACTTCCCTTCCCAGTTCCACCTTGTTTTTATCACTATTTAATGACGAGGAGGTAAATCAAGAAATAAATAAAACAAATTGTTTTTTTTATTTATTTTTATCCCCTCAGATCTCTGTCAGCTACGAGTAGTTTGCTTTGTTTAGAGGACTTGTTGGGCTTGTACAAATGTGCCAGATGCTTTGCTATGGTTTTTCTAATAAAGATTCTCTTATTAACGCTCAACTGTGGTTTTGCTTTGTTTTTGGTTGTGAAATATAATGACTGCCCATTTACGCTAAGAATGGTTTTTGAAGATCAGTTTTCATGCAAACAAAAATACTTACGACTCAATTTTACACTATATTTACATTTAATTAATGAACGAGATGCCAAAATCCAAAGCGGTTTACAAATAGAACTTATTGAAGACTCCAAGCGTACAGTTCAAACATATTTTTCTCGTTGGCGATATGGAACGGTTTAAAACGGTGCCTTTGTGGAAGCATCTAAAGCTGGAAACCTGTGACGGTGCGGCGTGTTGCATTACAGGCTGTAAATATGAGCCAATCGAATGCCACGAGCAGGAGGGACCTATCCTGTATTTGCATACACAGACAGCCTCCACCAATCAGGGTTGTTGCTGCTACCGTTTTGCACATGCCAACATCACTAATGCTCCCCTAATATAAAGAAAAGAAAATATTCACTATCTTTGCTGTTCTAGCCTCTTGTTTCATTACAGTCAGGCAGTTGTGTTCTGATCTCCTGCCTTTGTACAGTCAACACAGCCACCCTGTATGATGAGACTGACTCGTTTTAGCAGAGCAAAATGGCGGACGTGTAGTAAACCGTGGGGAAGCTATAACTAACAGTGACTCAGCACCTGTGATGAGTTGGTAAGCTGTGAGGGTGGGGGGTGGGGGGGGGGGGGTGAGGGTGGGCGAGCGAGTGAGCGAGCGAGCGCTTCTTCATGCTTTTCTCCCACCTGTAAGGTCAACCCAACCCCTGAAACCGGTTTGATCCAGTCAGGCACCAACTGACGCCAGCCTGGCATTGAGCAACTCCCATGCCCCGGGGGAGAGAGACGGAAGGAGAGAGGGAGAGAGGAGAGGAGGAATGAAGAACAAGGGAGGGGTGAGTAGGCAGAGGAAATGAGATGGAGAAGAGAGACAACTGTAAGAAGTGTAGTAGTGAGAAAAGGGAAATGAAAGACAGGCATCTGTGAAAACATCTCCAGGGGTTCGCTGTTCTTGTGTTTTATCAGAAACCAGACACAAACACACATTCACACATACAAACACACATTCACACACACACACACACCGTGTGTGTCGCAGCAGGTGAGGGAGGGAGGGAGGGAGGGAGGGAGGGAGGGAGGGAGGGAGGGAGGGAGGGAGGGAGGGAGGGAGGGAGGGAGGGAGGGAGGGAGGGAGGGAGGGAGGGAGGGAGGGAGGGAGGGGTAATGATCTGGGTTAAATAGTGAACTCAAATGGGTCTGTCACGTGTAGGGTGGTGTGCTGGTATGTAGAGAGTTAAGTGGGTTAAATATTTGTGCAGTTGTGTACGTGTGTGTGTGTGTGTGAAAGAGAGGGAGACCGAGATAGTTCAATGAGGAGAGAGCTGGCATGCAGCTGTGTACATTTAGCACAGACAGTAACACACTGTTCACATGGGTGTCACACACACACAGTCACACAGTCACACACATACACAGTCACACACATACACAGTCACAGTCTCACACACACACACAATCACACACACACAGTCACACACACACATTCACACACACACAGTCACACACACGCAGTCACACACATGCAGTCACACGCCTCTCACAGACATAGAAGGCCCTCCATGTCTTTGTGTGGCACTGCTAACAAACCCCCAAGGCCAGAGAGAGGGAAGGAGGGAGATAGAGAGAGAGAAGAATGAAGGAAGAAAGCGAGAGGGAGAGAAGGAGAGAGATAGACAGGGAAAGAGTGAGAATAACGGTGGGACTCTGAGAACAAGGAGGGAGGAACGTTAGCTGCTACAGATAAAGACTGCTTCAACAGCCAAGCACCAGCAGTCGATAAGAACCTCTGCTTTCCCACCAACTTCTAGAGTTCTAGGAGTTTAGAGTTCTAGGAGTTTAGAGTTCTGAGAGTTTAGAGTTCTGAGAGTTTAGAGTTCTGAGAGTTCAGAGTTCTAGAAGGTTTTGGAGGGCTGGAAGAGTGGGACATGAAAGAAAGAGTTTTTTCAGTCTTACTTTACTGTAGTCACTTTTACATTTGTATTTCACTGTCCTTATGTTAGCTTGAACTCATTTCTAGTTTGTGCCAATAAAACATTGAATGTGAAGTGAGAAAGAGTCAGAGACAAAATATTGAGGTGTCACCATGGGAGCGAGAGATATAGCTACGAGCCCACCCAAGTGTCCACTATCAGCAGAGTACTGAAGGTCTATGACGTGCTACCACACTGTGTGTGTGTGTGTGTGTTGGGCATGGGCTGTAATTAGTAATTGTGTTTTATGGTAAAAGGGGGTTACCCATGCAAGATAAACTTTCAGAAATAAATATCAGCCAATTTTTACACAAACTGATGTCATGGGGACTCAGATGGCACCGAATGCCTGAAATGACCGGTCTATCTGAGATCAGTTACTATGGAGACATGAGGGGCACTGGTAATCTTAGATACAGGGATTTACCTAGCTCAATTGGAGTGACTGTAAGATGATTCTGTGTGTGGGTGTACAGTCAAGGTACGGTTATCTAGAGTGAAGGGCAGCAGAGAGGGGTGGGTGGAAGGGGAGAGAGAATGAGATAGAGAAAGAGAGAGAGAGAGAGAGAGACAGAGACAGAGACAGAGAGAGAGAAAGAGAGAGAGAGAAAGAAAGAGAGAGACAGAGAGGGAGAGAGAAAGAAAGAGAGAGACAGAGAGAGAGAGAGACAGAGAGACAGAGAGACAGAGAGAGAGAGAGAGAGAGAGAGAGAGAGGGAGGGAGGGAGGGAGGGAGGGAGGGAGGGAGGGAGGGAGGGAGGGAGGGAGGGAGGGAGGGAGGGAGGGAGGGAGGGAGGGAGGAGAGAGAGAGAGAGAGAGAGAGAGAGAGAGAGAGAGAGAGAGAGAGAGAGAGAGAGAGAGAGAGAGAGAGAGAGAGAGAGAGAGGGAGAAGTGAGAGCAAGAGATAGGTAACCCAGTCATGTCCTATTTCCAGGATGTATAAATAGCCCCTAATCCCTGTTAGCTTGTGAGCTCAGTTCCTCCCAGGTCTCAGGCCCACTAATCAGGTCACAGCCGGACTACCACCAACACTCACCGGGTGCCTTTCTTTTAAATCACAGTTGCTACCCGGGAACACATTTCCAATGGTTTAAAACACAGTGGGTGAAACAAATGAAGCACAGTAAAGGATGTCTAGGGGTGATGAAGGGTGAGGAGGAAGGCAAACCTGGAAGTGTAGTGTGTGTGTGTGTGCGTGTCTGTGTGTGTGTGTGTGTGTCTGTGTCTGTGTGTGTGTGGGTGTGCGTGTGTGGGTGTGCGTGTGTGGGTGTGTGTGTGTGTGCGTGTGGGTGTGGGTGTGCGTATGTGTGTGTGTGTGTGTGTGTGTGTGGCTGCAAGGTTGTGTCAAGCCTGTTACTCTCGGGGATCAGACAGGTTTAGAGAGGATAGTACTTGTGACAAACAGTGTGTAACGTGTGCATCATAGGCTGAAATCCCGGGGGGGACGTACCCCCCCCCCCCCATCCTGGGAAAAATACTATTTGTCCCTCCCAATAAATCACTGTAAACATAACTTGATCATTTGAATAATATGAATAATATACATTTAACATATTACAATGTAGGTTATGTGTTTCAGCAGTCATTTTGGTGTCCCCCCTCAGGAATTGCTCTTGAGAAAATGTCATATAATTGTCCCCCCCAAAATTGATAGCATATTTTCGCCACTGGTGTGCATGACAGTGTGTTTAGACGTTTATTGGAAATAGGAAGAGCAGTAATAGACTGCACTGCGACGACACCCACGCTAACACCCACCCAACAGAATCTCCCTTCCAAAGGCCACTATTACCTCCCTTCACACTAATAACACTATGCAATTTAACGAGCCTCTGTGTTTGCTGTGTTTTATGTGATTGTTTTTGGCTTGAGCGCAAACTCACGCCTTCATAAAGCACACATTCATAACGTAATCCTGCTGTAAACGCGTTTGTCCTCTGCCCATAAATTCAGTGTATTTAAAACTTGAGCTAGATCGCCACCTGGTGGCCTTCAGGGGAAGTACACCTTGACGAACGTTCAAGCTACGTCACCATACCACTTCATGTTACTTCCGAGTCTGTCCGGCTCAAAATCTTAACACGAGACTGGCGTGCGTTATGGAATATACACGTTTATCATCGCCTTCGTAGCAGTTTGTACGTATTTTACCGTCAACAAAGAGTCAACCGAAGCTGACAACAGGTCTGTTTGAGCCATTTTTTGTTTTATGTTTGCAAGAATTTTAATAAGGTAGGTTCGGTTAGGAACTAGTGTACTTTGTGTGTTATGTTGTAAAGTATAATCGAAGCAAGAGGAAGTATTGATGGCAATGCATCTAATAACCCGTTTCAGAATGTCCTCCTCACTTCCGCGTCACGTCATCTGGGAGACTGAGGAGCTGGTGGCGTACCTTCACCCCTCCCCCTGGACTCCTGGCACAGTTACCCTGGAGAGGAAGCCTCATCCTGGGCGACATGAGGCTGGAGGCCCAGGGAGAGGTGGATACTGTTACTGTACTATCCAGATGTGATTGACAGAGGAAGTAAACTAAAAAAAGAAAGAAAGAAGTAAATCATAAAATAATTGATCTTCTTGTATCTCTTTTCTTTATTTTTTCCAACATTCCACCCCACGATCCTCCCTCCCTCCCTCCCTCCCTCCCTCCCTCCCTCCCTCCCTCCCTCCCACCTCTCCCTCCCTCCCTCCCTCCCCCCTCTCTTTCTCTCTCCCTCCCTACCTGAAACTCTCACTGTCACTTCCCCCCTCTCCTTTTCTCCTCCCTCTCTCAAGGAAGTATCTTCCACCTGGCGGAGAGGGAGTACCTGAGCCTGATGCTGGGGGCCCGGTCCCTGGGGAGGCTCCTGGGGGACAGGCTGGGGGTCGGGAGGTGTGCCCTGGTCTCCAAGCCCCACAGAGACTCACCTGCTCAGGTACAGAGACCGGGCTGGGTGAAAATAGCGCATTTGGAAAGTCTTTAGACTGTGCTCTGAACACATCACATAGCCAGGGGAAAGGAGATAGTGGTACACTATTGAGACACGTCCCTTCTCCCTCCCCCCCAGATCCGTCTCCTCCCCCTGCACGGCGTGGGGTCCGAGTGGCGCCCCCACCTGGCGGAGGAGGAGCGCTTCTCCCCTCACGACCCCGGCTACATCACCTCCCTGGGCGGCCCCCTCCGGCCCCCCGCCCACCTCCTGGAGCTCCAGGCTAAGATCCGAGCCAGGCTCCCGGCTCCCGACGCCCCACCGGACCTCACCTTCCTGGGGGAAGACCCTCGGCACGCCGGCCTCTTCTCCAGGATCGTGCGTGGGGAAGAGCAGCAGTGGAGGGTGTGGGAGGACCGGGGCCACGTGGCGTTCCTCACGCCCTTCCCCAACTCCCCCGGGCTCACCGTGATCGTCCCCCGCCGACCTCTGACCTCCGACATACTCCGACTCGAAGAGGGGGATTACACGGAGCTCGTTCTGGCAACCCGGAAGGTGTCTCTGCTCCTGGAGGGGGGGTTGGGGGCGTGGGGGGTGGGGCTTATCTTCGAGGGGTTTGAGATTGACTATGCCCACGCCAAGTTGATCCCGCTGATAGCACCTCCAGCAGGAGAGGAGGCGGGCCCCATCGCCAGTCTGCCTCCACCCCGGTTCTACCCCGTCTATCCTGGGTACGTGAGCTCTGAGGATGGGCCTGAGGCCAGCCCGGAAAGCCTGAAGGAGCTACAGGTTAGAATCACGCAGGCTTGAGAGATATTTCGGAATATTCCGGATATTCCGGAAGCGTGGACTAAAGCTTCTGGAAGCGCCGAAATTATTCCAGTTAAGACAAGTTCCTCACCCAATATATATGGACAAGTTTATATATTTTTCAAGTTCAATTTCTTAAATAATTTGATGTTTTTTGTCATATATTACTTGTATGAAATCTTTGCTGAATTGATATTTTATTTTTAATATCACAATGCACATACAAGGACAATCATAACGATACATTAATACACAATTACGTACACAATATATAATAGCTTTACCAGACTAACACCACTGAACAGTACTGT
Organism: Hypomesus nipponensis; assembly: GCF_054491055.1. NCBI lineage: Eukaryota > Metazoa > Chordata > Actinopteri > Osmeriformes > Osmeridae > Hypomesus > Hypomesus nipponensis. The sequence goes on along the minus strand of NC_140381.1, from coordinate 3,124,158 downwards.
GTTGGTTGTCTCCAATCAAGACAGAACATTGAAAAATAAACAATGAAAGATCCAAATAACTCTGTAGTTATTCTAAATTCCACTGTTTCCACTGAAAGACTGCCATTAATCTCCTATTCTATGCCTTAGTGTAGACTCCTCCTGAGTCATAACTTGCTGCCTAAACATCACCGTCATCCTGGTTATAGTGGTTTTCTAAACTAGTTCAACCGTGTTATTATCAACAGCATTGAATTGAGCCCATCTGTTCTCTCCTTAACGAGGCTCCGTGCTGCTCTTAATTGGCTCCTAACGAGGCTTTAGCCAGCCTCTGATTGGTCCCTCTGGGGTTTAATTAAGAGGTGTCCTTAATGAGGAGTTAAGTGGTTATTTAGTGTGGCTATATTCACAACGTTTCCCCATGCATTAGCTAATATGCTGCAGAGAGATGGGACGATTGCGAACAATGTTTTCGCACAACCATTCTCTCTCTCTCTTTTACTTTTTTTCTCTCTCTTTTACTATCTTTCTCTCTCACTTTCTCTCACTTTTACTTTCTCTCTCTCTTTTACTTTCCCCTCCCTCGTACTTTCTCTCTCTCTCTTTTACTTTCTCTCTCAACCCCCTCCATACATCAGTCATCCCACCTCCACCCCTACCCCCCTCACGCCTTCACCTCCTGGGGCTTCTTGACGGGGGCAAACAGTCCGCAGCACCCCCCCTCCCCCATCCAGGCCGGCCGGTCCATCTTGGTCACGTAGAGCAGGGGCTCGATGCTGCTGCTCAGGTCCATGATGGAGAAGACACTGGGGCTGACCCGGCAGCGGAAGTGTGCCACGGTGAAGTAGGAGTAGAAAGGGATGAGAGCCACGGGGGGGAGGTAGTTGAAGACGATGATGCTCAGGAGGGTCAGCACCATCTTCAGGGCTTTCTTCTTCACGGGGTGCATGACCTCCTTGCCGGCCACGGAGCGCCTCAGCGCCCAGACGACGGAGATGTTGCAGAAGATCATGAGGGCGAAGCTGAAGAGGATGAGGCCGCTGAAGATCTCGTTGACGCTCATCACTCCCAGGATGCTCTTGGTGAGGCCGTACGCCAGGATGAGGCACCAGGCCACCACGGAGACGGCCGTGCGGATCTTGTTGTCGCGGATGCCGGTGAAGAGGACGGGGTGGACCACGGCGACGTAGCGGTCCATGCAGATGCACACCTGGGGAAAGGGGAGGGGATGATGTCATCGTGTGCTCTTCCATCCATACATCCATCTTTTCAACCACTCATCCCTCCCTCCACCCTCCCCTCACCCCATTCAGCCTCCTGGAGTTCCCGCTCACCAGGAAGAGAGGGGCGGTGTCTTTGACCCCGTATGCGAAGCGCTGGAAGTACCACACACCATCACTGGCCAGGACCATCCGGTTGACCATGTCGATGGGGGACATGAGGCAGAAGTAGGCGTCCAGGATGGCCAGGTTGATGATGAAGATGTCCGACGTGGATGAGTCGCCCTTCTTGCTGCGGGCGATTAGCCAGATGACCATCAGGTTCAAGGGCGTGCCGATCGCCAGGTTGATGATCTGAGGAGAGGAAGGAGGAGGAAGAGGAGAAGAAGAAACAAGAGGAGGGATGTATGGACGGATCGTAAAATGCATTAAAAACATGAAATTGGCTGAAGGGTGGGCAGATGTCCAGATGGACGGGCAGGCAGACAGACAGACAGACAGACAGACAGACAGACAGGCAGGCAGGCAGGCAGGCAGGCAGGCAGGCAGGCAGGCAGGCAGGCAGGCAGGCAGGCAGGCAGGCAGGCAGGCAGGCAGACGGGCTGAGGGCCTCACCTTGACGCTGTAGTAGAACACAAACGCGTACGGGGAGGGTTCACATATGTCCAGCTGGTACCAGAGGGGACGGACTCCTGAAGTATCCAGGGCCGTGGAGTTCAGAGACGGGTCGCCTGCCGTCATGTTGGAATAACTCATCCTGGAACATGGGTTCAGGAGGAGAGAGAGGGAGAGACAGCGATGTGTTTTTATTTACTTCACTGGGCAGTCAACACTCCCCGCTAGCCACCAGCTACACCACACTGGACATTCGCAACCTACTCAAAGAGTGAGACAGAGGACAGAAATCTATACTTACACTAAATAGTGTTACAAATGAATCGCAAAACACCATCACTTGCTTGTTCACAAGCTCTTGGCACAGAGACAACCTCACACCCCACGATTCAAACACAGGAAGACTCGACACTACGTCCATATTAACCCAACATTAAACCCGTCTTGGACCTGGACACCACAGGCGTGTCTGAAGGAAGATCAGAGGGACCCTAAAGGCTCTTACCTGAGGGGAGTCGTTCCCCACACACTACCTCTCTCCTCAGTCCACTCCGGTTGTCTCCGCCAGTCTCTCTGGTTCCCGTAGAAGGCGTGTGTTTCCTCCTGAGAGAGCGTGCGTTCCTAAAGCGGTCCCCTTCTCCACACAGCCGTCTTACAGGGACCCGCGTTACTTATAGACGCTCACCTGGGACCGGCAGAGAGCTGCCATAGGACAAAGGATCTGATTGGAGGAGCCGGTCTGCTGAGCATCCATCCAAGATGGCCGTCCCCCTTTGAGGTGGCCACACCGCAAGGATGTGATTGGACGGTGTGGCCAAATAGAGGAGGGTGACGCCAGAGAGAGATGTTCTGGGATTGGATGGTTGGTGTGGGTGGTGAGGAGTAGGATGGGGGGTTGTTAGGTAGGCAGGGCCTGAGCTTGGTTGTCGGTGCTTTCTCAATTATTCGTTACCTCTCTATTGCTATTGGTTCAAGGGGCTGGTGGCGCTGGTCTCAGGTCAGATTAGGCTTCACATCGCTGATAGTCCAAGATGGATGAGACAACGATGTAACTGATCTCAGATCTTGGCTGCAGGGCAAGTTCACATCCCTCTCGCACGACTAAAGTGTGGCTTCCCCTGATGTAAGGGAAGGCTGACAAACAGGTGATGCAAGGCAGAGCCACTCGGCACCGACAACAAACATGAGAAATATGGAGCAAGTGTTTACATTTACATTACATTTAGTTATTTAGCAGAAGCTCTTGTCCAGAGAGACTTACAGTAAGTACAGGGACATTCTCCCCGAGGCAAGTAGGGTGAAGTGCCTTGCCCAAAGACACAACATCATTTGGCACGGCCGTAAATCGACACAACATTCTGATTAATAGCCCGACTCCCTAACCGCTCAGCCATCTGACCCCCCAAGTGTTGCACACTTGAAGTAAAACTCTCAACAGTGTGCTGGGAAAGGTTCTCTATTTATTCACACTTTACACATATTACAGCTCACTTCACAAGCAACGAGTCCAACCGCCAACACAGCCATTTCTGATCACCTCAGAAAGACACAGTACTAATGACATCAGGACGACTGATTGCATTGTATGAGCCTCAAAGGGGCTGATCCCAGACCTAGTGTGTCTCCTTCTCCCAGGCAGGGAGAAGATCCGGCCGAATGGCCCACCTCTTCTCAACCTCTCCCTACTCTGGATTAAACAAAGGATTGATCCAAAACAGACATTTAATGGATTTACAAACATCTCTCAAAGTCAATACTGTTTGTGGACACTAGAAGGATTGTTGGAATTTGTGGGTGTCAATGTATGCTTTCTCTTTAATGCTGAGTTGATGTAATTTGATGTTTTAATGTAACTTCCTTTCCTGTTATGATAAATCAGTCAATCTTGATATCAAAATGATTTTAATGTACGAACTAAACCATTTATTAATGTTGTATTGTTACATTTTGTATTAGCAATACATGGCATTTTAAATAACTGAACTCAGTTACCAACCACTTCACACCTGTACCCGAATCTCAGGATGACACTCAGATGGGGAGTAACTGACCAATCAAAGAGTTCACCGTCGAAAGGTTACCTCCTTTTCGCAAGGATTCTAAAACCCCGACGGACACGCAAACCATGCTTTTTCGCAACGATTCACCGGAAGTGTTCGCAACACATCTGACCTATCCTTCTCAATCAGCAACTCACTGGACCACCAGGAACTTTGATGAAAGATTCCTTTTCTTTAACTGTTTGACAACGATGAACGGAACTTTGTCTCTTCTTCTTCAAATTGACAACAATAACTGCGATATTGCTATATTTCTTACTTGTGACATTGGCATGTTGTGATTTAATATGTCTGTTTGATTTTAGTTTGCAAATTATTTAACCTAACTTTCGTTAGGATTAGTTAACATACTCTCGCCATTGTTCTTCAGAAGCCTATCTTTCTTTCTCTCTCTCTCTCCCTTCCCCCTCCCAACGCGCTCTCAACCTACCATCTTGTATTCCACTCTCATCATAGTTTAGGACCTACTGTATACAGTTCAACACAACTCACTCTCAACTGACTCGGACAGGTTGAAATCCGTTCTAGCGACGTTCATTTTTGCCACTACTTTCCTGCCAAAATGGCGACGTAAACAGTCAAGTCAAGTGACGTCCGGAGCTCTATAGCCCATTGTAGGTTCATTTGCTAAGTGACATTTCAGCAAGATGTATGTGTGCTATCTGGGAAGAGAGGCTACTAGTAGCTGCAAAATGTGTCAGCTCAGATGTACAGTATAGCCCAGACCTCATTCAGAGGAAGTTTCTTAGGTCAGTCAGTACTGGGCTACTGAGTGATAATGTTAATGGATAATCTAGGAGTGACTGACGAGATATCAATAGAATATCGAATAATGAATTATGCTGCTGCTGTTGATTGGGAGACACAGCAGAAAAGTTGAAGAAAAGTATCCCAAATAAGACAGCCAGAATAAATGAACTACAAACAGAAACAACCATTTACCAGCTGTTTAGTGACAGGGAAACAGACTTTGGCCAGCCATCTTAACACAACACTTCAGTCACGGCCAGTGTTAAAAGCCAGAAGATACAAGTTGCAAAAAGCCCAGCAGAAACCAAACTGATGGATGAATTGAAACAGTTGAGAGAGGAAGTGGCTGAGCTGAGAAAGACTGTTCAGTACTCAGCAAGACCATCTCACCAGTTCCAAAGCAGAGGGAAGAGGTCATGCAGAGGATGTTAAGACCGGGGAGAAGAGGAACAGTATGATCACTGCTTCAAATGCGGAGTGGACACTTCTCAAAAGGATGCAGAGGCCAAAGGAACACAAGAGGTAACACTGATTCAGCTCATATCAAAGGACAGACCGTAGAATACACCTCCCCTGCCACTCCAGAACAACAGAGCGGGTCACGAAACACCATGACTATTCTCAGAGAAAGCATTTTCCAATTAGAAGAGAGACTGCGAGCAGAAGGGTGTTCCCCAGGTTGAAGATTGGCAGGGTCTGCTTATGTGACCAACTTTGCAAAAAAGTATTGATCCGTCCTCATAAAGATTGCCTGAAAACTCCCTGGCACTGTCTCTTGCTGTCATTTTGGTCGATACCTGCTTCCTTTTCAATTCTTGACATTTTTGGCTTTTTAATAATAGAGATGTAATATGAGTTTATTGACATTTTGCCTCAGACCAATGCATTCTACTCGAACTGTGGGTTTTTGTTGGAATTCTGCGCCCGCGAATTACGTTTGAGTCTGCTTATGGGACACAGGATCGCAAGTGTGCCTCACCAATGACACCTGGAGGAAGAAGTGCCTCCAAATGTGAAGGTACGGAGCACTGAAGAACTCCTTGGCTCTGGTTCTCTTGGGGGGAAAGCCGTCAACCAGACCGACATCCCTTTACTTTCTTCAAGTGTGCAACACTTGCTCCATATTTCTCATGTTTGTTGTCAGTGCCGAGTGGCTCTGCCTTGCATCACCTGTTTGTCAGCCCTCCCTTACATCAGGGGAAGCCACACTTTAGTGGTGTGAGAGGGATGTGAACTTGCCCTGCAGCCAAGATCTGAGATCAGGTACATCGTTGTCTCATCCGTCTCTGACTATCAGCGATATGAAGCCTAATCTGACCTGAGACCAGCGCCACCGGTGTAAGTCCCGTGAACCAATAGCAATAGAGAGGTAACGAATAATTGAGAAAGCACCGACAACCAAGCTCAGGCCCTGCCTACCTAACAACCCCCCATCCTCCTCCTCACCACCCACACCAACCATCCAATCCCAGAACATCTCTCTCTGGCGTCACCCTCCTCTATTTGGCCACGCCGTCCAATCACATCCCTGCAGTGTGGCCACCTCAAAGGGGGGCGGCCATCTCAGCAGACCGGCTCCTCCAATCAGATCCTTTGTTCTATGGCAGCTTGCTGCCGGTCCCAGGTGAGCGTCTATAAGTAGCGCGGGTCCCTGTGAGACGGCTGTGTGGAGAAGGGGACCGCTTTTGGAACGCACGCTCTCTCAGGAGGAAACACACGCCTTCTACGGGAACCAGAGAGACTGGCGGAGACAACCGGAGTGGACTGAGGAGAGAGGCGGTGTGTGGGGAACGACTCCCCTCAGGTAAGAGCCTTTAGGGTCCCTCTGATCTTCTTTCAGACACGCCTGTGGTGTCCAGGTCCAAGACGGGTTTCCATGTTGGGTTGATATGGACGTAGTGTCGAGTCTTCCTGTGTTTGAATCGTGGGGTGTGAGGTTGTCTTTGTGCCAAGAGCTTGTGAACAAGCAAGTGATGGTGTTCTGCGATTCATTTGTAACACTTTTTAGTGAAAGTATAGATTTCTGTCCTCCTCTCTCTCTCTCTCTCTCTCTTTGACTAGGTTCCGAATGTCCAGTGTGGTGTAGCTGGTGGCTAGCGGGGAGTGTTGACTGCCCAGTAAAGTAAATAAAAACATATTTGTCTCTCCCTCTCTCTCTCCACCTGAACCCATGTTCCAGGATGAGTTGTTTCAACGTGACGGCGGTCGACCCGTCTCTGAACTCCACAGCCCTGGATACTTCAGGAGTCCGTCCCCTCTGGTACTTTCTGGACATATGTGAACCCTCCCCGTACGCGTTTGTGTTCTACTACAGCGTCAAGGTGAGGCCCGTCCATCTGGATATCTGCCCACCCTTCAGCCAATCTCATGTTTTAATGCATTTTCCAGTAGGGTGGAGGGGGTGAGGGGAGGGGTTGGAGGGATGGATGCATGGATGGAAGAGACATCATCCCCCCCTCCGCCTCCCCAGGTGTGCATCTGCATGGAGCGCTACGTCGCCGTGGTCCACCCCGTCCTCTTCACCGGCATCCGCGACAACAAGATCCGCGCGGCCGTCTCCGTGGTGGCCTGGTGCCTCATCCTGGCGTACGGCCTCACCAAGAGCATCCTGGGAGTGATGAGCGTCAACGAGATCTTCAGCGGCCTCATCCTCTTCAGCTTCGCCCTCATGATCTTCTGCAACATCTCCGTCGTCTGGGCGCTGAGGCGCTCCGTGGCCGGCAAGGAGGTCATGCACCCCGTGAAGAAGAAAGCCCTGAAGATGGTGCTGACCCTCCTGAGCATCATCGTCTTCAATTACCTCCCCCCCCTGGCTCTCATCCCCTTCTACTCCTACTTCACCGTGGCACACTTCCGCTGCCGGGTCAGCCCCAGCATAGAGCAGCAGCATCGAGCCCCTGCTCTACGTGACCAAGATGGACCAGCCGGCCTGGATGGGGGAGGGGGGGTGCTGCGGACTGTTTATCCCCGTCAAGAAGCCCCAGGAGGTGAAGGCGTGATGGGGGGTTTGGGTGGAGGTGGAGGGGAAAGAGGTGGGATGACTCAGGTAAGGAGGGGGTGGAGAGAGAAAGTAAAAAAGAGAGAGATAAATTAAGAGAGAGAAAGTAAAAGAGAGACAGAGAAAGTAAAAGAGAGAGACTGGTTGTGCGAAAACATTGTTCACAGTCGTCCCATCTCTCTGCAGCATATTAGCTAATGCATGGGGAAACGTTGTGATTATAGCCACATTAAATAACCTATTAATTCCTCATTAAGGACACCTCTTAATTAAACCCCAGAGGGACCAATCAGAGGCTGGCTAGAGCCTCGTTAGGAGCCAATTAAGGGCAGCACGGAGCCTCGTTAAGGAGAGAACAGATGGGCTCAATTCAATGCTGTTGATAATAACACAGTTGAACTAGTATAGAAAACCACTATAACCAGGATGACGGTGATGTTTAGGCAGCAAGTTATGACTCAGGAGGAGTCTACATTAAGGCATAGAATAGGAGATTAATGGCAGCCTTTCAGTGGAAACAGTGGAATTTAGAATAACTACAGAGTTATTTGGATCTTTCATCGTTTATTTTTCAATGTTCTGTCTTGATTGGAGACAACCAACACAGTACAGTTCAGTGGTGTTAGTCTGATAAAGATATTATATATTGTGTACGTAATGTATGGTAATGATTGTCTTTGTATGTGCATTGGGATAATAAAAATAAAATAAAGTAATTAATTACAAAAAAACATCAAATTATTTAATAAATTGAACTCGAAAAATATATAAACTTGTCCATATATATCGGTTGAGGTACTTGTCTTAATTGGAATAATTTTGTCGCTTCCAGAAGCTTCAGTCCACGCTTACGGAATCCTCACACCAACTGCCACAGTAGTTCAAGCTGTCTCTCAAGCCTGCTTGATTCTAACCTGTAGCTCTTTCAGGCTTTCCGGGCTGGCCTCAGGCCCATCCTCAGAGTTAACGTACCCAGGATAGACGGGGTAGAACCGGGGTGGAGGCAGACTGGCGATGGGGCCCGCCTCCTCTCCTGCTGGAGGTGCTATCAGCGGGATCAACTTGGCGTGGGCATAGTCAATCTCAAACCCCTCGAAGATAAGCCCCACACCCCACGCCCCCAACCCCTCCTCCAGGTACAGAGACACCTTCCGGGTTGCCAGAACGAGTTCCGTGTAATCCCCCTCTTCGAGTCGGAGTATGTCGGAGGTCAGAGGTCGGCGGGGGACGATCACGGTGAGCCCGGGGGAGTTGGGGAAGGGCGTGAGGAACGCCACGTGGCCCCGGTCCTCCCACACCCTCCACTGCTGCTCTTTGCCACGCACGATCCTGGAGAAGAGGCCGGCGTGCCGAGGGTCTTCCCCCAGGAAGGTGAGGTCCGGCGGGGCCCCACCGGAAGCCTTCTGACTCCGGTGGAATGAACCCCAGGGAGCCTCCACGACACAGAGAAAAACATCACAGAGACAATCTCTTACATCAAGAGCAAGACCAGAGAGGAACCTAGTCCAGGATCAGCAAAGAAAGAGAATCTAAATCCAGAGAGACTGATCAACATGATACACTGCCTGAACGAGCTGAACGACGACACGCTACAGAGGGAAGTGCTCGCTGAAGGACGCTTGAATGGACTGACCCCCTCACAGTGCTCTGCCCTGGCCTACACATTGACAGTTTCCAGTCAACCGTGTGACGTCTTTGACTTGAAGGCCCACAACGCATCACCAGCGGGCCACTCGAGACTAATGCCACTCCTGAATCGATTAAAAACTGTCCTGTAAGTAGAGCCACCTGACATCTTACCATTGTTTGTTTTTTCATTAAACTTTTATGATAAATCATGAGCAACATATCATTAAGGAACCAGGTCTGTACTTGTATCGTACTTGGTGGTAATGGCCAATGGCAATATATTTGGATTGGTTAGCAAGAGGAGAGGTGTCAGGGGATGTGTGAAGAAACTCTGTTAATGTTTGCGTGTATATTGCTTAGGTCGGACTGCTCTATAATAACACTGGAAACGTTTCAAGCTGTGGGTGCAGCTCTCAAGACAGTAAATAATATCAGGGAACTGGACTTGAGTGATAGTGCAGTAGGCAATGAGGTTGCTCTGTGATGCACTCGGGAATCGAACCGGCAACCTTCTGATTAATAGCCCGATTCGCCAACCGCTCAGCCACCTGACCCATCTTGACTTCCCTGCAGGTTGGCTGGTTGTGATGTCACAGAGAATGGTTGTGTGCTTCCTGATGTGTGCGTTGCGTTTAAACCCCGGACACCTGGAGGAACTGGACCTGGGCCACGATGACCCTGATGACCCAGAGGTCCAACTCTTCACCCCCCTGCTGGAGGAGCCTGGTGTCAGACTAGAGAAGCTCATGTAAATACCACTTCTCCTTGATCTCTCGCTCTCTTTTACCCTCTTACACGCTCTTTTCTCTTTTTCTCTTCATCGCTTTATCCCTCTGTTTCTTTCTCTCCCTGTGTCTGCCTATTTCTCTGCTCTGGAGAGATGCTCATACCAGCGTGTGAGCATCTATATGACGTGTGAGTAAAACTATACAATATATATATATATATATATATATATATATATATATATATATATATATATATATATATATATATATATATATATATATATATATATATAGCTTTTACTACAGCTTCAAATATTTCAAAATCACTGTGGCCCTTACGTTTTCCAGAGTCTATTTAATGCATGAGGTTAGTGTACGAAAACGGTTAGGGTTATCTTTCTGCTCCAGCTCACGTATCTAGCCATTCATTCGAAACTCACGTCTGATAACCACTTCAGGGGCTCTGGGGAATGGAAGGTCTGGTGGGCAAAGCATCCTGTTTATTTTCTCATGAAGCCGACTCAGTTCTTCCTTGATCATTTTGGTCAACGTCTGGAAATTCAACTGCATTTCAGTATAGCTTACTGTTTCTGTAGACTTTGTAGCTCCTCGTCATTTTGTACATCCCTTTTTGATTTGGGCTCGGTTTCTCTCAAGAGCTTAGCGGTAGCTAACAACTCATGCACAAATGTCTCTGCTACGTCATGTTCCTCCTCGTCAAAAGCTTTATCCACTGTCTCATTCATTGCTCGGAACAACGCGTGCCTCTTTTCCTTATCTGGTGAAACTTTGGCTTGGATACACACCTCTTTTAGCTGTTCAATCTGTAGCCGACACAGTACCTCCATTGACTGATCATGTAGCTGCTCCAGCTTTTGCATGTTCCAAAGTTTCTTCTTTTTTTTTCGTCAGACGTCTTTTTGATTCAAGCCGAGTCCCTGTTTGGGCGCCAATTTTGTTGCACACTTCAAGAAAGTAAAACTCTCAACAGTGTGCTGAGAAAAGTTATATTCATTTATTCACACTTTACACGTAAGCTATTACCGTTTACTTCACAAGCAACGACTGCTTCCTTTCGCTCTCTCTCGACAACTGTGTCTAGGTTAGCTTTGTCTCTTCCTAACCGTCATGAAACTGCATTATCCCTGGTATTACAGCGCCCTCTATAGGCCAAAACATGCAACAGCATCGTGCCATACATGCTTTGCCACACAAGCTCTCTTGGTAAGGCGTTCAGTTTTCTGAGGCGTACGTTCGGCGAGGCGGGGAGAGGTTCCGCCGGGACGTGGAGCTCTCGGTCGGCAAACATACAACTGGTGATCAGAACGACTGCTCTGCTGCGGTAATGTCGTTGTGTAATGTTGCCGGGTAGGTCCCGTGGAATGATAACAAAGGTTGGGGGGGGGGGGGTTAGTTTACTCATCACACCTGTTATCGTGTAAGACTGCACATGAAATCAATGAAAGGTAAAGTGTTTTTATTTTGTTTGTTGCACAAGGTAGGCCTGTATGTCATTATTTTGTAAGTACACATGGTAAAAAAATATATCGTTAAGAAGATGCACTCAATCATCTCACAAATTACATGTATGTATTGATCTGATTATTTAGCATTTTTGAAAGATTGTCAAATGACAGTCAGGAGACTCAGGGATTATGAACAGTATGTGTGTGTGTGCAGAGTAGGACAACAGCAGGGGAGGCCTTGTGGGTTGCTGGATTCCGGAAGCGTGGACTGAAGCTTCTAGAAGTGCTGGAAGTTATTCCAAGTAAGAAAAGTTCCTCAGCCGATATATATGGACAAGTTTATATTTTTTTCAAGTTCAATTTATTAAATAATTTGATGTTTTTTTTTTATTAATTGTTTTTTTTTTTTATTATCACAATGCACATACAAAGACAATCATTACGATACATTACGTACACAATATATAATATCTTTACCAGACTAACATCACTGAAATGTACTGTGTTAGCCTCTTAAGACTCACGTTAAATGTGCCTGAAATCGCCTACACAGCTAAATTGAAAGCTGTTCTTGAACCATCTGGAGTACATGCATGACTGTGGTGTCTTTTGAAAAGTGACACAACAGGGGTCCCCTGTTGTCAGGACCCCTGTCAGTCCTACTGGTGTTGAGTAATAGAAGCTTGAACACAAAGAAAGTGAAAATGTATATTTCCGCCTAGATTTTGTATTGAAAACAGAGGCCCGAAGAGGCCTACAGGTGGTAGGTATTAGCTGGAAGACAGCATTGGACCACAGCATGAAGCCTTACCCATTTCAAATCAAAAGTCAAACATAATATCACATTATATTCATATTTAACACATGTTTTTTTATAAGAGTACATCCAGGCGTTTTCTAAAAGGGCCTTTTGGACACTCCAGAATGAGCCAAGGTCAAGGCTAACAAGCTAATTTCAGAGCCAGTCAAAGCCAGTTTGAGAAATGTGTTTAGAACGAGTGGGGGTGGGGGTGGGGGGCAGGACGCACAGACCTAGTTGGCTTTAGAGGGTTGTCACAAGGGGGACTGGGGGCTGGGGGGCTGGGGGCTGGGGGGCTAGGTACTGGCACGCAAGCGTTTCAGGACTGGCAACAGGTTTTAATTGTCTCCAATCAAGATGGACAGAACATAGAAAAATAAACAAAAAACATCCAAGTAAAAAAGCCAAACCAAATAGCTCTGTAGTTATTCTAAATTCCACTGTTTCCACTGAAAGGCTGCCATTAATCTCCTATTCTATGCCTTAATGTAGACTCCTCCTGAGTCATAACTTGCTGCCTAAACATCACCGTCATCCTGGTTATAGTGGTTTTCTATACTAGTTCAACCGTGTTATTCTCAACAGCATTGAATGAAGCCCATCTGTTCTCTCCTTAACGAGGCTCCGTGCTGCCCTTAATTGGCTCCTAACGAGGCTTTAGCCAGCCTCTGATTGGTCCCTCTGGGGTTTAATTAAGAGGTGTCCTTAACCCTAATGCTTCGGACATTCCACAGGATAATCGGGCCGATTTCGCCCCTACCGTCAATCCTCAGTAAATCTTGATGGTTCTGCAGATTATTTTATCAGATGTTCCCTTGGTTTGAGGTGTGTTAAGAGGGACCGAATCTGCTCAAAAGGACATCGGAGGCGCCCCTATTGCGAATCGTAAATATTCTCGAATATTTAAATATTTTTGAATATTTAAATATTCTCGAATATCGTAAATATTCAAGAATACTTATTATAAAATATTTAAATTTGCATATTTATATATTCAAGAATATTTAAATATTCAAGAATATTTATGACCAGAAATCCTGATGTGTGTGTGGGGGGGGGGGGAACGCCGAGGACAAACCCCGAGATTATCAATTGAAAGAAACAATATCCAATCAGAAAGCAAGCTGAGAGAAGACGGAAACATAACAAACACAGTCATAGCGCAGCACAAAGTTAAATCAAATAAATTGTATTGAGTCTTTGGTTAAATAGTTTTGGACAGCAGAGATGGAGGATCAGCTTAATTTGTGGCAAAAGCAAACCCTTTCTTTTTTCCGTGAATTTTCTGTGAAAATCATTCCAAACACTAACATCGCCATTTCTTCCTGCATATTGTCCCCCATGGTTATTCTGAAGTCTGGAGAGATTTAGCAGATTTCCTGTGTTCACAGTCTGGTTAAAAATCTGTTTGTGTGTGGTGTCTTTGCACACCACACACTATAGGAGCAAAACGGTTAAATCTAGGATTTTTGGTCCTCATGTTTGTGGTCTCTCACAGTTATAAAATCTTAAAACAAATATTTTAGTGTGTCCCCAGCATTAGACGCTTGAGTTCTAAATATTTCCGACGCTCCCACCAGAGTGAGTTATTTCTCAGAAACGGAAGCTAGCCAGCTTTAGTTAGCTTCCGTTACCTAGCAACCTAGCATAATACTCGTAGCAATGCAACTACCTGCTAGGGTTACTTGTTAGCTTCCTCATTGTAAATTTCAAAGCCATACTATAGCGTTTGTCATATGGTTTTTGTCTATAGGAAAATAGTCAGTTGGAATGTTTGAAATCACACGTGCAACACTACGCTGTGGGGCCCGCATTCGAACTATCGCATATGTGCGATGCTACTCCTTAACGGGTTAGTGAGAAGTTAAGTGGTTATTTAGTGCGGCTATATTCACGACATTTCCCCAGGCTGCAGAGAGATGGGACGACTGCGACGACGTGTTCGCACAACCAGTCTCTCTCTTTTACTTTCTATCTCTCTTTACTTTCTCTCTCCATCCCCTCCTTACCTCAGTCATCCCACCTCTTTCCCCTCCACCCACCCCCCCCCCCCCCCCCACCCCTCACGCCTTCACCTCCTGGGGCTTCTTGACGGGGGCGAACGGCCCGCAGCACCCCCCCTCCCCCATCCAGGCCGGCCGGTCCATCTTGGTCACGTACAGCAGGGGCTCGATGCTGCTGCTCAGGTCCATGATGGAGAAGACACTAGTTGCTACCTGGCAGCGGAACTGTGCCACGGTGAAGTAAGAGTAGAAGGGCATGAGGGCCACGGGGGGGAGGTAGTTGAAGACGATGATGCTCAGGAGGGTCAGCACCATCTTCAGGGCTTTCTTCTTCACGGGGTGCATGACCTCCTTGCCGGCCACGGAGCGCCTCAGCGCCCAGACAACGGAGATGTTGCAGAAGATCATGAGGGCGAAGCTGAAGAGGATGAGGCCGCTGAAGATCTCGTTGACGCTCATCACTCCCAGGATGCTCTTGGTGAGGCCGTACGCCAGGACGAGGCACCACGCCACCACGGCGACGGCCGCGCGGATCTTGTTGTCGCGGATGCCGGTGAAGAGGACGGGGTGGACCACGGCGACGTAGCGGTCCATGCAGATGCACACCTGGGGAGAGGCGAGGGGGGGACGATGTCATCGTGTGCTCTTCTATCCATGCATTCATCTGTTCAACCATCCGTCCCTCCCTCCACCCTCCCCTCCACCCTCCTGGAGTTCCTGCTCACTAGGAAGACAGGGGCGGTATCCTTGACCCCATAGGCGAAGTGCTGGAAGAACCACAAGCCGTCGTTTTGCAGGACCAACCGGTTGACCATGTCGATGGGGGTCATGAGGCAGAAGTAGGCGTCCAGGATGGCCAGGTTGATGATGAAGATGTCCGACGTGGATGAGTCGCCCTTCTTGCTGCGGGCGATTAGCCAGATGACCATCAGGTTCAAGGGCGTGCCGATCGCCAGGTTGAAGACCTGAGGAAGAGGAAGGACGAGGAAGAGGAGAAGAAGAAAAAAGAGGAGGGATGTATGGACGGATTGTAAAATGCATTAAAATGTCAGCTGGCAGATGTCCAGACGGACGGGCAGACAGACAGACAGACAGGCAGGCAGGCAGGCAGGCAGGCAGGCAGGCACGCAGACAGGCAGACAGACAGGCAGGCAGGCAGGCAGGCAGGCAGGCAGGCAGACAGGCACGCAGACAGGCAGGCAGACAGGCACGCAGACAGACAGACAGGCAGACAGACAGGCACACAGACACGCAGACAGACAGACACGCAGACAGGCACACAGACAGACACGTAGACAGACAGGCAGGCAGACAGACGGGCTGAGGGCCTCACCTTGACGCCAAAGTAGAACACAAATGCGTACGGGGCGGGTTCACATATGTCCAGAAAGTACCAGAGGGGACGGACTCCTGAAGTATCCAGGGTCGTGGAGTTCAGAGACGGGTCGCCTGCCGTCATGTTGGAATAACTCATCCTGGAAGATGGGTTCAGGAGGAGAGAGAGGGAGAGACAGAGATGTTTTTATTTACTTCACTGGGCAGTCAACACTCCCCGCAAGCCACCAGCTACACCACACTGGACATTCGGAACCAAGACACCCTAACACCTCACACCCCATGATTCAAACACAGGAAGACTCGACACTACGTCCATATTAACCCAACATGGAAACCCGTCTTGGACCTGGACACCACAGGCGTGTCTGAAGGAAGATCAGAGGGACCCTAAAGGCTCTTACCTGAGGGGAGTCGTACCCCACACACTACCTCTCTCCTCAGTCCACTCCGGTTGTCTCCGCCAGTCTCTCTGGTTCCCGTAGAAGGCGTGTGTTTCCTCCTGAGAGAGCGTGCGTTCCAAAAGCGGTCCCCTTCTCCACACAGCCGTCTCACAGGGGCCCACGCTACTTATAGACGCTCACCTGGGACCGGCAGCGAGCTGCCATAGAACAAAGGATCTGATTGGAGGAGCCGGTCTGCTGAGATGGCCGCCCCCCTTTGAGGTGGCCACACTGCAGGGATGTGATTGGACGGCGTGGCCAAATAGAGGAGGGTGGCGCCAGAGAGAGATGTTCTGGGATTGGACGGTTGGTGTGGGTGGTGAGAAGTAGGATGGGGGGTTGTTAGGTAGGCAGGGCCTGAGCTTGGTTGTCGGTGTTTTCTCATTTATTCGTTACCTCTCTATTGCTATTGGTTCAAGGGGCTGGTGGCGCTGGTCTCAGGTCAGATTAGGCTTCACATCGCTGATAGTCAGAGACGGATGAGACAACGATGTAACTGATCTCAAATCTTGGCTGCAGGGCAAGTTCACATCCCTCTCGCACCATTAAAGTGTGGCTTCCCCCTGATGTAAGGGAGGGCTGACAAACAGGTGATGCAAGGCAGAGCCACTCGGCACCGACAACAAACATGAGAAATATGGAGCAAGCTCTTACTAATGTGTTCAGTTTTCTGCGGCGGTACGTTCGGCGAGGCGGGGAGAGGTTCCCCGGGGCGTGGCGCTTTCGGTCGGCAAACACAACAGGTGATCAGAACGACTGCTCTGCTGCGGTCGTTGTGTAATGCTGCCGGGTAGGTCCCGTGGAATGATCACAAGTTTGTGATGGGGGGGGGGGGGGAGGTTACTCAACACACCTAACACACCTGGTTAATCAACACACCTAACACACCTGGTTAATCAACACACCTGTTATCATGTGTAAAACTGCACACTACAGAAGACACAGAAAGCAATGAAAGGTAAAGTGCTTTCATTTTGTTTATTGCGCAAGTTGTCATTATTAATGTCATTATTTTGTAAGTACACATGGTAAAAAAAAAATGCATACATTAAGAAGATGCACTCAATCATGTATGTATTGGTTTGATTATTTAGCACTTTTAAAAGATTGTCAAATGACAGTCAGGAGACTCAGGGATTAGGAACAGTATGTGTGTGTGTGCAGAGTAGGACAACAGCAGGGGAGGCCTTGTGGGTTGCTAGGCCCCCCCATCCCCCCTCACCCCCCCACCCCTCTAGAGCTGAATCTGCGTAGAGCACTTCCAGGGGGCCTACTTTGGCAGCTGGTGGAGTGATACAGTCGTGTTGGGCCCCACAAACAACCCAGGAAACAGCCGCTCTGCGGTGTCCACGCCGACAGCCGTGTGCAGCGGCCTGGCGGTGTCCTTGACGACGTCGTAAAACGAGATGCGTCCCTTCACACTGTCGAGGAACACGCCCACCCTTCGCGAAGAGCCGCTCACTAACATTGGCTCCGACTGCTCCCCTCCCTGAATGAGTTGGTAGCTGTTTGCGTGGCACATCAATGCCCAGGACCCTTTAGCAACCCCCAACACACAATCCTCACTCTCCCCCCCTCGCTGGATTCCCTGACGTGTCATAGCCACTTGACACGCCTGACCCCTCCAGTCTACCTCCCAGTAGCACTGTCCAATCAGACCCTCTCTGCACAAGACCTGAGGATAGGCAAACCTCCCTTGGGCGTGGCTGGACTCTCCGCCAATCCGCTCGGCACATGAAACACTCAGGAGATCCCGGGAGAGAGAGAGCCCTGCGCACATGCTGGCGTCGTCAAACGAGAGAGGACAGGTGTCTGGAGAGAGGAAGGACAGGCAAGAAGTGAGGAGAGAAAGGTGAGGAGAGAGAGGTGAGGAGAAAGAGGTGAGGGGTTGTAAGATTAGAGTTATGTTAGAAATGGGGTCTCAAGTGTCAAGCAATTCTAGATAGTTTTATATGTTTTGTGTTTTTCTACTTTGGCTATAAATATATAAATGTGATAAATGTATTGCGTGACTACACGGTAACATAGCAACGGCGGAACTCTTACACTTCAGGAGTGTCGTTCTTTTAATTTCCCCGTTCTGGAGTCCGAGTCTGGTCGATAAACACAGACAGATACTAATGATGACCAGGAATGGACACATGAATGCACAGCAAGTGAATGAGCAAGAGAGAGAAAGAGTGATCAAATACACAGACAGAAATAGCGAGGCAGATGGAGCGAGAGACAGAGAAACAGAGAGTGAGATGTAAGGAGAGAGATCAAATACAGAGACAGAGAAATAGGCAGACACAGGGAGAGAAAGAAACAGAGGGATAAAGCGATGAAGAGAAAAAGAGAAAAGAGCGTGTAAGAGGGTAAAAGAGAGCGAGAGATCAAGGAGAAGTGGTATTTACATGAGCTTCTCTAGTCTGACACCAGGCTCCTCCAGCAGGGGGGTGAAGAGTTGGACCTCGGGGTCATCAGGGTCATCGTGGCCCAGGTCCAGTTCCTCCAGGTGTCCGGGGTTTGAACGCAACGCACACACCAGGAAGCCACAACCATTCTCTGTCACATCACAACCAGACAGCCTGTAGGGAAGTCAAGAAAATAGTGGGCAAACTGCTGAACAGTTTTGAAGTGAAGCTTTGCACTTTACTAAACAAAAGGTGGGATTTTTAATCAAAACTTCCATCAAATAATGGCCTTGGCACTAACCCTAGTTTTTGCAGTTTGCAGCGTGGGTCTCCCAGAGCTTCACACAGTATTCTGACCCCAGGGTCTCGTATCTTGTTATGCATGAGATCCAGATACGTCATATCAGACCACAGGGCTTGGGCAAGCTCTGCACAACAGGCCTCTGTCAGGTCACATTCTCCCAACCTGGAGAGAAAGAAACAGGGAGAGAGGGAGAGAGGGGGAGAGAGAGAGAGAGAGAGAGAGAGAGAGAGAGAGAGAGAGAGAGAGAGAGAGAGAGAGAGAGAGAGAGAGAGAGAGAGAGAGAGAGAGAGAGAGAGAGAGAGAGAGAGAGAGAGAGAGAGAGAGAGAGAGAGAGAGAGAGAGAGAAGAGAGAGAGAGAGAGAGAGAGAGAGAGAGAGAGAGAGAGAGAAAAGGGGGAGAGAGGGGGTGGAGAGAAAAAGAGCCGTTGAAAAATACTCTTGTCCTGTTTTTAAGGGGGAAAAAATCTGGTTTGTACAGAGCCTCACATAAACGCGTAGATTACATAGATACAAAATACACCAACATTTAAGGACATGGCACATACTTAAAGGGAGACGGAGAGAGAGATAGAGAGAGATAGAAAGAAAAGCGAGCGTGGAAGAGAGAGAGGAAAAGAACAACAGAAAATCAAAAGGGGACAGAAATTAAACGAAAACGAGTTGTTGCTACTGCTACACCTCATATCAACAACAACAAAACAACAACAAAACAACAACAATAGGTTACAATCACAAAGCCATGCTGGGGGGGGGGGAACAGGCATGCTGACTAAGCACCAAGTCCTCTCAAACCAGGACTCACCTGAGCGTTCGTACGCTGCAGCTGGCGCCCCCTAGCTGTACGCACAGGAGCTGCACTCCACAGTCTCCGAGGCGGTTGGAGCTGAGATCCAACTCCTTCAGCCTTGAGTTAGCAGACTTCAGGACTGAAGCTGCTGTCGCACACACAGCCCCCGTGAGGCCACAGCCCTCCATGCTGTTGGCGGAACACAGAAAAACACCAACGACACGTGGTTGGTACAGGACACGTCACAGCATTAAACAGGATATTATGGATTTGATTTGGAATTCGAGGTATTATATGAGGTATGATTTTCGAATGTTAACAGAATAACAAAGTTACGGACTAGATTTGATTCATTTTAATTATTTTGATGGTTTGATTATTGTTTTTTGTTAACGATTTTTAACGTTTTTTTTTCAACATTTGTAATCAACGTTTCAGGAACAAAATCTGCAACTTTAACATCAGCTTGTTGTTTGGTCGAAAGAGGGGGTCTCTTTATTGTATCACAGGAGAGCCTACCTCTGACTCTGCAGTGAGTAGTGTGAAGATGTCAGCCCAACAAGACTCTACCTCAGCCTACCTCAGCCTACCTCAGCCTACCTCAGCCTACCTCAGCCTACCTCAGACTCTGCAGTGAGCAGTGTGAAGACGTCAGCCCAAACAGCAGAACTTCTGCGCCGGAGTCCTGCAGGTCGTTACCACTGACGCTCAGTCTCTCCAGCTTGGTGTTGGTGGAGGCAAACACAGGCCTCCCTGGACAGACAGCATCTCTCCAACCTTCGGCCAAGTATTAAAAGAGTCTATGTAAAAACAGTCTGTATATATTATAAAACCCAACATATAACCTAACATAGCAGGGCATAGTGATCTATAATAATTATACTGTAAAAGGGGATTTGTTTTTGTTTTTTTAGCAGTCTTTGAGATTAAATAAAACAAGCAAATTAAACAGCTAAAACCTTTGACAGCAGGGGAGAGAGTTTGTCTCACATACACATGCGCATATACACACACACACACACACACACACACACACACACACACACACACACACACACACACACACACACACACACACACACACACACACACACACACACACACACACACACACACACACACACACACACACACACACACACACACACACACACACACACACACACACACACACACTGTACACACGTAGGTCATGTGACACCCACCTTAGTGTCTGCAGTTTACAGCTCTCGTGTTTTAGACCATCACAGAGTAGCCTCATCGCCTCATTGCCTACTGCATTATCACTGAGGTCCAGTTCCCTGATGTTATTTACTGCCTTGAGAGCTGCACCCACAGCTTGAAACGTCTCCAGTGTTATTCTAGAGCAGTCCAACCTAAGCAATATACACGCAAACATTAACAGAGTTTCTTAACACATCCTGACACATTAGGATGATGATGATGATAGCCTCTTGCTAACAAATCCAAATATATTGCCATTGGCCATTATCACCAAGTAAGATACAAGTACAGACTTGTTTTTTTAATAATATGTTACTTATGATTTATCATAAAAGTTTCATGAAAAAGCAACCATGGTAAGATGTCAGGTGGCTCTACTCACAGGACAGTTTTGTACCGATTTAGGAGTGGCATTAGTCTCGAGTGGCCCTCTGGAGATGCGTTGTGGGCCTTCAAGTCAAAGACGTCACACGGTTGACTGGAAACTGTCAATGTGTAGGCCAGGGCAGAGCACTGTGAGGGGGTCAGTCCATTCCAACGTCCTTCAGCGAGCACTTCCCTCTGTAGCGTGTCGTCGTTCAGCTCGTTCAGGCAGTGTATCATGTTGATCAGTCTCTCTGGATTTAGATTCTCTTTCTTTGCTGATCCTGGGCGGGGTTCCTCTCTGGTCTTGCTCTTGATGTAAGTGATTGTCTCTGTGATGTTTTTCTCTGTGTCGTCAAGGCTCCCTGGGGTTCCTTCCACCGGAGTCAGAAGGCTCCTCAGGTGAGCCTGGCAGTCCTTTTGGGAGATGCCCAGAAGGAAGCGGACAAAAAAGTCCAAGTGTCCACGCTCGCTCGCCAAGGACAGGTCCACCGCAGTTCTGAGCAAGGCCGACAACGATGTGAAGGCATTGCAACTCATTGGAAGAAATGAAGTCGCCCCAACCTTCTCGAACTTGATGGTGAGTACTACATGTTCTAGATATGAAACACCGGGATAATAAACGTGATCTTCATCCTCAATTTCTTGCTTTTTCCCAAATGTCATTGGCAGGTCCCCAAACCGGGATAACTGAAAAGCCGTCCTCAGACTCTCCTCTGTCATAAGTAGATTCCTGTTGGTTTTCACAAACACACAAAAAACGTACAACGCTGCAAACAGTTCCTGGATGCTGAGATGTACGAAACAGTACATTTTCTCATCGTACAGACCGGAATCAACCTTGATGATCTCTGTGCACATTCCGGAACACACGGAAGCCATTTCCACATCGACGCCGCAGTCCCTCATGTCGTCCTCATCGAACAGGATCTTCCCACTCTCTTGGTGCTTGAAGGCGAGCTCTCCAAGCTTGAGGACAAGCGTTTGGTCGTCGTCCGACAGCTCCTTCGGGTTCCCCCTGCGGCCCCGCCCCATATTGTACTTCTCATTCTTCACACTGGTCTGCACAAGGAGGAAGTGAATGTACATTTCGGTAATCGTTCTCGGAATCTCAGTCCGGGATTCGCTGTTTCCCTTCTTCATCATCTCCCTCAGAACCCTGAGTGAGATCCAGCAGAAGATGGGTAGATGGCACATGATGTGCAGGGATCGGCAGGACTTGATGTGGGTGATCATCCTGGTTGCCAGTTCTTGGTCTTCACGGACCGCCTTCCTGAAGTACTCGTCCTTCTGGGAATTGTCGAACCCTGTGATCTCTGTGAAACGACCGACGAGGTCGTGTGGGATCTTGTCGGCGGCGGCAGGTCGTGAGGTTATCCAGATGCGAGCGTTGTGAAACAGGTGGCCCTTGATGAGGTTTGTCAGAAGTTGATCCACCGAAGAAACTTTGTCGAGCTTGCTCAACACTCCGTTGCTCGCAAAATCCAAAGGGAGTTTGCTCTCGTCCAGCCCGTCAAAAATGAACAGCACTCTCTGGTCTTCGAATTCTATGCCCTTCACTTCTGGGTGAAAGATGAAGAGAAGCTCAAGCATACTTGCGTCATCTTTCATCAAATTCAGCTCTCTGAATGGAAGGATAAAGGTGAACTGTATGTCCTTATGGATTTTCCCCTCCAGCCAGTCGAGAACAAACTTGTGCACTGTAATTGTTTTGCCAACCCCGGCGATTCCAGTCGTCAGAACTGTCTTGATCTTGCCTCCGTACCGGCAGTTGAAGATGTCGGCGCTGTTAACCACCACACCTCTGGAACCTGCCGTCATATTTGCTCGCTCGACCAACACCACCTCGTGCTCGGTGGTGACCCCTTCGCTTCTGCCCTCGAGGACGAAGAGCTCTGTGTAGATCTTGTCCAGTGGGACTTCGTCCCTCGTGCCCCGGTGTACAGCTACGTACTTTCTCTTCAGACGTGCTTTGTGTTCTCGTTGGCTCTTCTCCCACAGTGCTTCCGATTTACTGACTGAAGACCACAGGGAAGGACGATGGTTTCAGAAAGAGGCACAGCAACATGGGAATAACTTTGGGCCATTTAAAGTAGACAAATGGAGAACAGAAGCTTCTGTTATGTGCTGTACTGTACATACTGTCCACACTATCTCCACTGCCATAATATGTCTCTGTAGTGTCTGTAATTTATAGCCTGAGATTGGCTTTACTGTACATTAATTCTATGCTTTTACACTTGTACCTGTAATTCTCCACAATGACAATAAAGTTGAATCTCATCTAATCTAATCGATTAAATATATAGCTCAGTGGCAAAGTACACGTCAAGAGGTTGCAGGTTCGAATCCCCTGTGACTTTAAATAAAAATGTCTGCTAAATGAAGGCATTTGCAGAGGGATGCATGTCAGGGTCTCACTGCATTCAGGGTAAGAGCCATAAGAAACAGAACTAAATGTACTTAACCCTTGTGCTGCCTTCGGCTCATTGTGACCCACCGTCGTGGTGCAAAAGGTGGGTCACAATGACCCGTAGGCAGCACAAGGTAACATTTCCTCAGCAATATTCTCTGCCTATTTCCTATAAGGACAACTCAGTCAGACTTTGAAGCATAATCAATCAATGTTCATAATGATTATACCCTACAGACCTAAACACAATACAAAAGTCATATACACTTGCTTATCTTATCTTTCAGTTTCTGTGAAGGCAAATTCTGTTCACTTTTCCTTTACTTCCGTTGTTTATCTTCTATTCTGTTATACTCTATGTTATTCTATTCTTAACAGACAACTCACCGTTCTTGCTCTTCTCCTCGAGTGACTGGACGAGGTCGTTCCTACGCAGTTTCCTCATGATGTGTTGCACGATGACCAGTGACCCGTCGCTTCCATACTCACAAATCAGGAGTTCCGCGGTGTCCGTCCTATCCAACTCCGACTGGTCCCCTCGTACGGGTTTGAAACCATCTGGAATTTCATGGTTGAGCAGCTTTTTGAAACGTTTGAAAGACTCCGCTTCCAACTCTTCCAGGTGATTCAGGAGGAGCATCAACATAGTAGTCGCCATGACGTTGTCACGGTTACTTTATCCCGTGTTTTTTTTTATTTTTTTTTACCTGCAAGATAAAAGCCTCTTTATCTCAGGCCTACGTTTGCCCATTCGTTTTAGAAGTCATATTAATACTAAACGATGTGCATGTAAATACAGAAGAAGATCAAAGATCAGTAGTGCGTAGTTCCAGTAGTCTATTCCAGTGGTCAGAGTCAAGGAACGGTCTGATTCACTGGCCACTTAAAGCCCCATCTAAGGTTGACACGGTGGCTAACAAAATGGCTGATAGGCCTCCTGGAAAAGGTTGAGCTCAAGGCGTGGATTTAGAACATATGGGGTGGATACGTATAACTTAAAACAAAAAATACAGTAAATACGCATTAGCCAATTAGCATGTAGGCTGCATTAATCAATACAAATGTCATCCACTTAAACATTAGGCCCACCGTTTAGTCATGTTAAATACAGAGCGGGGAACTCACCGTTCGACGTCGGCAACTCGTTCCATGCAAGTGAGCGCCGTACCGTATCTCCTTTATTGCCGTTAACAGTAACGGACTTTGAGCCTTTATTTATAATTCAAAAGGTTTCAGCTGAAACCATGGACTGTACGTTTGAAACGTTCTGTATCTCCGGGGCTGGGATATGCAGCCGGAGACAGATGCTAGGTGGACTTCATCACATGATAAGAGTTAAAAGGCCGTAGAATGTGGTAGTTTATAGTCTAAGTGTTTTTATTAAGAATGAGAATCTTTGCAGTTTTTTTATATTTATTGATAAATGAACTATGAGTTGACATCAGCAAAACATCAGCAACACAAATGTTTGTGCTTCTGCATGTCCTCTCAGACCCACAACAACAGCAGAGGACTGGAGAAATACTCTACGAGTGCATCTGAGGGAATAAAATAATTCTGAATGACAAACATCAACCCTGAAGACACAGAATATATCTGACAACTGATGACACACGTCTTTTGCAGTCTGCAGTCTGAGTATCAGACCAAGCAATATACTAATTACAGAAATCAATCAATTAACAGATCAACTCATTGATTAATCTATTAAGTTCATTACAAAAATCAATGTTTTTACAGTCTAGAGTCAACAGTCTAAAACTGATAAACATAAATTAACAAAATAAATTGTTATTAACTTCACCATAACACCAAAACTACTTTATCATAAAAACATCTATAAGATACAGAATACATGCGTGATCTTAGCGCAACAAACATTATGTTTCTAAATCAAGATAAGATAACACAATAAAATATTTAATTCAATGTATTACAAGATCTCTGTCCACTAAAGCAAACAGGACTATTGCACCTCCCTCTAACAGGGAAAACAGAAATACAGCTACAGTAAATAAAAATCGTAACAGTCCCAACACCTTCTTGATTTTAAAGATTGTATGGTCGTATTGTGTGTGTGTTCCTTTGTGTTCATGCAGTTTGAGCATATTTGAGTGCTGTCAGTGCTTGGGTTTGGTGACGGTGCTGTAGAGAGCAGAGGGATCCTCAGTGGTCTGAACAGAGACTCTGAACACAGACAACAAGGAACGTCAACACCGTTAGCTTCAACATTTAAAACAGAGTCAGAGATACTGTGTTTGACCTGCTGGAATACTGAATTTCCAGTTGGGATACATAATGTTATATCAATGCAATCCTGTTCCATATGATGTACTGACATGATATGCTCACCGGGGGGCAGGAACAGGCCGGTTGAACTGTACAGCAGCGTACTGCACATCCTCTTCCTGGTTCTGGGGCTGCACTGATTGGTTGTTGGAGTATAGGGGGACGTTCTGGGTCTTGGAGCGAGAGAAGTCGACGCTGGCGTAGTGGACGTCATCATGCTGGCCTGTGTGTGTGTCTGTGTGTGTGTCTGTGTGTGTGTCTGTGTGTGTGTGTGTGTGTGTCTGGACAGCAGGGACAGGGTTCAGGGCGATGGCTGAGGAGTTGTCATACACAGGACCAGAGTCCCCCTGGAGGAGAGAAGAGGTATAAAGAGAAAAACAAACATCATACACAAAGTAGTCCAACCTCCTGCCTTTCTCCCATACCAGAAACTCTACACACACACACACACACACACACAAACACACACACGCACACACATGCACACACACACACACACCTGTCCATTGTCTGCCGAGGGCCTGGGATCAGTAGAAGGTTTGGCAGACTTCTTTCTCCTGTGAATAAATGGAAAAGAAAAATCTATCACTGTTCTACCTATGCATGGTGAAAATACATCTAAACAAATACAGATCTGTAATAAGGAAGAAACCAAACACTACAGTTGTATTGTTTAGTAGTACACACAGCTATACCCAGTACAACATTACATTTAAAGTCCCTTCCTCACCTGCAGAGGAGGCAGGCAGAGAGGAGGATGACGGCCAGGAGAACAGAGACTGTGGTTCCTGCTGCTGCAGCCTGAGCTGTTGAGATCCCTGAACAACACAACAGGGGAAACCAGGCCTGCACTGTACATCACATGGTGACAAAAACCTTTAGAATGTAGTAAGCCATGGTGGATATGTATTTATTTATATTATTTTCCTACCTGTCCTAGTCAGAGTGATCATTACAACAGAGGAGTTTGTAGCTCCTACTGTATTCCCAGCCTGACAGTAGTATCCTCCACTGTCCTCAGAGCTGATGTTAGTGATGGTGTAGCTCTGTCCAGATGATTTAGATGAGGTGATGTTCTCCTTGTACCAGGTGTATGTCTGCACTGGTGGGTTAGCATCACTGCTGCAGGTCAGAGTCACTGAACTGCCCTCCACTACTTCACCAGAGGGACTGACTGACACTGATACATTCCTTGGCTTATCTGGGGCAATATAGAGTATAGTAGTAATAAAGAGACGAACAGCTTGAAGTTAGAAGACAGGGTTGACTGAGGTCATTTATAAACTCTGGGAGTCTTACATGTGACATTGACAGTCTCTTCAGGAGAGTGGAGATGCTGGTGTTCTGTCACAGCACAGGAGTATCTGCCTGCATCCTCACTGCTGACTGAGTCCAGGTACAGGAGCTTCTGTTGGGTCTCTGGCCTGGTTTGGTTGTTCTTGTACCAGATGTAGGAGGGGTTACCAGTCAGACGACAGGTGGAGCTACAGGTCAGGGTCACCCTCTGTCCCTCCATCACTGTGAACGGAGTCACCTTCACCTGAAGATCTGGGGTCAGAAACAACAGCAGTCATCTAACAGTGATACAAGCCCTGTCCTCAGGTCACAAGGTCAGAGTCTCAGTACAGAACAATGTTCAGCACCACCCCTGTCAGTGACAGCAGAGACTAGTGAGTGACACACTCCAGCTACTGTTGGCTTCTGAGCTCCACACTTAGATCAGCTGCAGTTAGAACACATCAGGAATAAAGGTGTTGTAGACTGCTGGGACAGACTGTAGGAGCTTGATAAAGGATCTATGTTAATGTTTTAAAATACAGTATTTTCCAGATTATAAATTGCATCAGGCAAAAAATGCGTCATGAAGAGGATAAAAACATATATAAGTTGCACTGGACTATAAGTCGCGTTTATCTTAGAAATGTATTTCACATAATGCAAGACCAAGAACAG
Organism: Hypomesus nipponensis; assembly: GCF_054491055.1. Classification (NCBI taxonomy): domain Eukaryota; kingdom Metazoa; phylum Chordata; class Actinopteri; order Osmeriformes; family Osmeridae; genus Hypomesus; species Hypomesus nipponensis. The sequence continues at coordinate 3,096,405 of NC_140381.1, read as the reverse complement.
ACATTTAATCTTGAAAGTTATTCATCTACACAATAGCACACAGAACAACGGGCTGAATAGGTGTCCGGTATTTCAGCTACAGCCAGCCAACAAGTCCAACAAGCTAGTTACTGGTAAGCAAGTTCACCAAGCTCTCTATCTCATTCCACATCCCTGAATCCATTGAATCGGGCTGTAGACAGTAATGTTTACTTATTGGTTCATGTCAGTCAGAATGAATTAACATTTAAAAACATGTTAAATTACATATATTTTGATATATAAGTCACACCTGACTATAAATCGCAGGACCAGCAAAAACAAAGAAAAGTGTGACTTATTGTCTGGAAAATACGGTAACTAAACAGTAACATTCAGAATAGACACAGACAGTAGAGTAACACAGTATAACTGTACCTGTAACAGAGAGAGTGACTCCTGGTTCACCCTTCCATTTCCCTTCTGGTTGGTTTGTTATAAACCTGAACTTGTACTTAACAGCATCTTTCTCTCTCAGGTCTGTGATCGTCAGGGTTGCTTCACTCTTGTTATCCCCACGGTACTGCACACGACCTGCATACTCTGGGTCCAGACTCAGGTCCTCTGTACCTTCACCATCCTTCCATGTGGTAAACCACAGTGTTTTAGTGACTGTACCTCTGGGGTAAGTATAGGAGCAGGACAGGTCCACTGATGAGCCTCTCAAGGCACAGACTCTCTGGAGGGTGTAAGTCACTCCCCAGCCAGGCTGACCCAGCACCACTGCAACACAGTCACACATCACCAGCACATTAGAGGAAGCACAAACCCACTTCTCAAATAAAAATGACAAAATGTTCATCAATATACATATATTAAGACATTAATTTTTCTCATTGTTAGATAATGTATTTTTACACAAGTATCAACTGATTACATTTATTTGATTGATAAACCTACTTGGTGATGGTTGAAGTAGACTTTGGACCATCATTCTAATAAGGACTAAGGTTAAAGGTCAAAGTTAAAGAAAGATAAACAAGGTCATAGATACCTGCCACAGAGCAGAGGAAGACCACAAACACACTTCCTGAAGTTCTCAACTCCATATCTGCATCACCACCCTGCAGTCTGACAGACACAACAGAGGTCAACAAAACACACTAATAACTGAATACTTGGTGTTCCTCTAATACAGAATACAGCCTCTCTAACATGCTGTTGAACCCCAGGACTCTGGAGGAGGGGCTTGGACTTCAGCCAATTAGATGCAGAATGGGCGGGATTTACACCATTTTAGATTTAGCTATTGGCTCTCTCCCACCAAACAAGCTCATTACAATACATTGAAAGTGCTGAACCTTCATGAAAGTAAACGCAAACACAGGTGTGATTGGAACTTGTATTTAACTAGTATACAGTATGTATTATCTTCCTATCTATAGCAAGCCTCGTGTTGACAGAATAAAACATCAAACACAGCTATTTACTGCAAAATTTTGACATATTTAAACCTTAATTATTACACATGAAATAACGCAAAAAAGAACAAGGCATTTGTATTTTTAAGATACGTTCACGTCGATGGAACTTACAGAGAGGAAGGGAGGAGGGGGGTTGGTGGACTTGCTGGCAGTGTGTTGTTCTGAACAGTGAGGGTGAAGTCTGTGGTTGATGGTTCTAAGTACTCTAAATAAACAGTAAAGAAGCTCAGAGTACAGCTTCCTTCCTCTTCAGGACATTTACATGCTGTACAAGAATGACTGCTGCGCTGTCAAGAAGGTTTTCCATTTCCTCATTCAAGGATGTCTAATATATTTTGTCTTTTTATAATCCCAAAAGTCAAGTGCTACATTTACTTGCTGCCCAAGCTATTGTTGATGGTTTAAAACAGGGTCTGTCACAAACACACAGGTTGGACAGAGGGAAAGATGGAGATGAGGAGAGAAAGAGAGATAAACAGTGAGAAGGAAATAGTGTGTGTGTGTGAGTGAGAGAGGGAGAAACAGAGAGACAGAGAAGAGAGGTTTGGTCAGTCTTGTGGCTGAAACACAGAGAGCAGAGACAAGCCCCCAGACTGCTGTCTAACCAGAAGGATGCTGTCCTGGGGCCACTTCTAACACTGCATGTGTGTGTGAGGGAAGGGGAACTACAGGGAGAAAGAGAGAGAGAGAGAGAGAGAGAGAGAGAGAGAGAGAGAGAGAGAGAGAGAGAGAGAGAGAGAGAGAGAGAGAGAGAGAGAGAGTGAGAGAGAAATAAATGGGGAGACATGGAGAGAGTAATAGAGAGGGGGAAAGGGGGAGAGTTAGAAAGAGGGAGAGAGATGGGGAGAGAGTTGATATCGGTGCATCCCTAAATGTAATAGTAACACTTAAGTTAAAGACAACATAATATAGCCTTCACATAACAAATACCAAAACAGGGGTTATAAACACTGTGATTTAAGATTGTGGGCTGGGGGTACAAAACCTATCCAACCTGAACACTTATAAATTAATACAAAAATAGCATTTTACATTGTTTATTTGAAGCAATGTCTTAATTGTGGTAGGTAAGATTTTGATTTTTTTTTCAACTGAGTACTGCCTTCTATTTCAACCTCCTACCAGCAGGGGGCAACCACAATGATAGTATTGGAGTGTGCCTACATCTGGTTTGTAGGTGCATTAGATTTACTTCCACTGTTAGCATGTTTCTAACTGTTACATGAACACAAAACTGACTCCTAGCTGTCGTAACAGTCACTGTGACAACAGAAAATAAAAAATAAATCTAATGTGGACCATCAAAACAATCGTACTGATAATGAACATATTTAAATAATTCTTGAAAGGTTTATAATATGTACGTCTATAAAAAAGTGCTTCATAAGCCAACTCTGTACTCATAAAAATAAATGACCAAATATCTCGTAAGATACAGAACTGTGGGTCACCACAAGAGCAACATGATATAACAACTTAAATGTTTACATCTGTATATCTTTTAGCTTACTGCTTTCTGTTAAACAGCATGGAATCAAAATATCCCCATAAGAAAGTGCAGTTTCCTAGAATTGGAGATGCACATTTACCACTGCTATAATACTACACACAGTAAAAAAAAAGTACTATTTTACAATGGTGGATGTAGTGCGGTAAATATGTATGTATGTAAACTTAATTAAGATACTAAAACAGCCAACATAATTGGTTTGTTGAGGTCACACAAATGAACACAAATTCAAGTATTGCGGTAATCTTCTGTTAAAGACCAAAACTGAGTACAAACATTGACTGTAAATAATTATTTTCAGTATTCTCTAAAACAACAAACACAGACATGGGCTAAACTTAATGTTTGGGCAGATCATATTTCACAACACTGTTTACTGTGTGACTGTCAACACAACCTTAAAATATCCCCCATTGTTTGGAAATGTTGTGTCACAAATATCGGAATAGCCACACAGGACAAATGCATTTAAAGCATAAGGTAAAACAATCATTCAAGCATACGTACATCTTTAACTCTAAAAGATAATATTTTAGTAAAAATACTGCAAAGAACACTCTCAGGGAAAAAAAACTGGAATTTACAAACGTCAACCTTTCGTGAGTGTGTGTCGGTATTGCCTTTGTAACTGCATTTTTGGATGTTGGAACTGTGTGTATGTGTTGGAACTGTGTGTATGTGTTGGAACTGTGTGTTTCTATGCATGTGTGTGTGTGTGTGTGTGTGTGTGTGTGGCTGGAGTTCTGAGGCAGTTGTGTTCAGTGCTACAGAGCCTGTAGAAACACAGCCTTTATCATTCTATACAAATACATTTGATTTGATTTATCATTCTGGAGAAAAAACCACCTGCTGCTCATCATTTTAAAAGCAGGAATTCAATCCCTCAATCTTGGTCTGTAGGGCCCTTAACCTACATGTACTTAATTAGTTGGCATGTTCTCCACATATTGCCTAAGGTGACAGTTTGATGAAAATGAAGTTTTTTGTATCAATATCTGTACATGTTGGTTTAGGTAAATCTTCATCCCGTTAAATGACCTAGTCTGTTGCATATGAACAACAGGAACATGTGTCTCTCAAAAACAGAAAAGTGTTTCCAAACTGACAGGCGCTGTATAGATCATCAAAGAACTCAGCAAGAGAGAGAGAGAGCTTCCTGTTCCTCACCATGGAGGAAGTTCACAAGTACAACAAAATCTAATCGATCACTGGAACAAACGCACCACCCATTGAAATCTTTGACCAAGCAGAGGACCATATCCACTCCCAGCCCAGTAAAACCTGGTTATATTCCAGCCAGGCATGGTTACCCTACATTCCTCTCATCTAGTCTTGATCACAACACCCTGATTCTAGCTGTTAGGAAACTGCGATTTAGGCCGAGTTAGTCTTTTTTTTAATAGATGCACAAAAAAAGAAGATCTGTTTGAGGTCGTTGGAGAGGACCTGGTCTGAGGGAGGCGTGTGTGGGGGGGTCACGCTCCGGCGATCTGCCCGTGAACACGGAAACGGTACACGCATGTGTACTCCACGTGACCCCAGTTGCTAAGGATACGGAGCTCCACAAAACGATGAACAGCCCCGCTTTGATCCTGAGGAGGACAGGGGAGAGAGAGGAAGAGAGATTGTGAGAGAGTTTTTCCATAGAAGACAGAGGTACTGTAGAATACGTAAGTGAGCACTGTGAAGGATGCACTCTGGCAGTGTTGAGACAGGCCCCGGGTGATTTACTGGCAGCTTGAAGGTCTGGGTGGGTTCTCCATCCTGGTCGTAAGTGAACTTCCCCAACAGATTCCCCTCCTCAGAGTCAGTGGACATACCCTAAGAGACAAAGAGAAAGGGGTGAGAGAGAGAGACAGAGAGAGAAGGGTGAGGGGGGAGGGAGAAACAGAGAGAGAGGGGTGAGGGGGGAGGGAGAGACAGAGAGAGAGGGGTGAGGGGGGAGGGAAAAACAGAGAGAGAGGGGTGAGGGGGGAGGGAGAGACAGAGAGACAGGGGTGAGGGAGAGACAGAGACAGAGGGGTGAGGGGGGAGGGAGAGACAGAGAGACAGGGGTGAGGGAGAGACAGAGACAGAGGGGTGAGGGGGGAGGGAGAGACAGAGAGACAGGGGTGAGGGAGAGACAGAGACAGAGGGGTGAGGGGGGAGGGAGAGACAGAGAGAGAGGGGTGAGGGGGGAGGGAGAGACAGAGAGACAGGGGTGAGGGAGAGACAGAGACAGAGGGGTGAGGGGGGAGGGAGAGAGGGTTGGGGAGAGAGAGAGACAAACACGTCAGAGAGAATCAACAACTCTGATTGAAGGTGTCTTCATACAAAGCCTCTTGCTTCCATTCCTAAATCCCAACCAAGCCAGGACCGATCCCAGGGTTCAAAGGTCACAGCACTACTCACATAAACCTCAACCCCAGGGTTCAAAGGTCGCAGCACTATTCACATAAACCTCAACCCCAGGGTTCAAAGGTCACAGCACTATTCACATAAACCTCAACCCCAGGGTTCAAAGGTCACAGCACTACTCACATAAACCTCAAAGTCTCGAGGCGCGCTGTCGATGCGCCCGGTGGGTGAGTTGCATCGTGGGAGGTGGTCCAGGGTGACATGAGTGATGCGGACGGGGTGAGACAGGGAGAGGACCAGGGTACCCTGCACGCCATGGAACGCCCAGCACTTCCCCGGCAACAGCACCTGGTTACCCTGGAGACGGGTGGGTGGTTGGTGTTTGAAAAGGGTCGTCAAGATCGACAAACAGACAGTCGAAGGAGTAAAGAAGTAAAGAAGGACATTGTAGGTGAGACAGTGAATGACAAACACATAACACAGTGAGACAGAGAAAGAGAGAATGAGAAGTGAGAAAGAAAGCTAGAAAGAGAGAGAGAGAACAAAATACAGACGGATGGAGGGAGGGAGAGACAGAGAAAGAGAGACATAGAGAGAGAGAGGGAGAGAGAGACAAAGAGAGAGAGAGAGATAGGTGTACCTGTATGACGGTGCGGGGGCTCTCTGAAGGGTACCACAGGGGAAAACCAAACAGAGTAACACACGCTGACCTGGTCCTGTAGGTCTCTGAACACCTGGTGCTGATCACACTGGCCCCTACACACACACACACAGTTTGGAGATGACAGTTACTGTCGAGGTACGTTGTTATTCCCATGTGACATGGACCAATCAGAACACGGGAGAGAAGTGGTGATGTCACTAACCTTGGGTCTCCAGAGCAAAGTCAGCCATCCTATCAGCCAGGGGGCCACAGTCCTTACAGCTGGACACAGGCTGGGTCTGCCTCACATACATCTGCTGGTCCTAACACACACACACACACACACACATACACACATGCACACAGACACACAAGGAGAAGAGATGTGTTTTCTCCTTCTGTCCATTCTCTGTACTCTGTCGCTAAAATTAGTTCTCCATGGCCTTAACTTTCTCTCCTCCCGCCTCCTCTCCCCTCCCTCTAACTCCTCCCCTCCCTCCCATCATCTCCTCCCCACCCCCACCCCCACCTCTATCCTCCCTCCTCCTCTCCCCTCCCTCTAACTCCTCCCCTCCCTCCCATCATCTCCTCCTCACCCCCACCCTCTCCTCTCCTCCCTCTCCTCTCCCCTCCCTCTAACTCCTCCCCTCCCTCCCATCATCTCCTCCTCACCCCCACCTCTCCTCCCTCTCCTCTCCCCTCCCTCTAACTCCTCCCCTCCCTCCCATCATCTCCTCCTCACCCTCTCCTCTCCTCCCTCTCCTCTCCCCTCCCTCTAACTCCTCCCCTCCCTCCCATCATCTCCTCCTCACCCCCACCTCTCCTCCCTCTCCCCTCCTCCCTCTCCTCTCCTCTCCTCCCTCTCCTCCCCACCCCCACCTCTCCTCCCTCTCCCCTCCTCCCTCTCCCCTCACCTTGACCCTGTCACTGAACCACTTTTCCAAGGCCAGTTTCAGCTCAGGGGTCAGCTCGTTGCTAGGGGCGGCGGCGGGCGTTTCCGGGCAAGGGGCTGGAGGCGGGGCCATCTTAATGGAGGACAGCTCCTGCTCCAGCTGACAGGAAACAGGAAGGGGATTCAGTCCCACGTTCAAATGCAGAAAACTTTATCGAGTTTTGGAAGTGGATCAGCGGGTAGATTTTAATACACATGGTAACCTTGTCTGAACCGTGTTTATGAACTGTATTCGTGTGTGTATTGTGGTGTGTGTATGTGTGTACCTTAGTGGTGCATGTGTGTGTGTATGTGAACCTTGGTGGTGTGTGTATGTGTGTGTGTACCTTGGTAGTGTGTGTATGTGTGTACCTTAGTGGGGCATGTGTGTGTGTATATGTGTAACTTAGTGGGGCGTGTGTGTGTGTGTACTTTAGTTGGGCGTGTGTGTGTGTGTGTGTAACTTAGTGGGGCATGTGTGTGTGTGTGTGTGTGTGTGTACCTTGGTGGTGTGTGAGAGCTGCTTCTCCAGTCTCTGCATGAGTCCTGAGGTGACAGAGTGTGTGTCGCTCTGCAGGTCTCTGATCTGCCAGCTGAGCCCTGACACCTCCTGGTCCAGACGCACGTTCTGCTGAGACACAACACTGCACACACACACACACACACACACAATTATATAATACTACACAAAGTCTGCTAGTGTAAATCTGTATAGGCTTCCTTATAACCTGGCATCTTTTATGTGGCATCTCTTGTGTGACCGTTGGTCAAACAAAACAATCTTTGTTTTTGTTTGTACCAGGTTATAAAACATGACATATGTCATGTCACCATGCCAACCAGCTGGAGAGTCTCACCTCTCCACTCTTTGACTGATGCTTCTGATGTCTGTCTGCAGTCTTAGCTCCACCTGCAGGAGGGAGGAGGAAAAAAGCAGAAAATAAAAATAAAAATGTAAAGCTAATGTCGGCTGTAGACATGGGCGGTGTATTTGAAGTTTCATTCAGTAAAATGCTGACTGCTCTACCACAACAATGATATGGTTGGTTAGTTTCACAGTCTATACAGATGGTTGACTTCCTGTTTAGCTGACAGGAAGTCGGGATAGAGCAGGAGCGGGACTGTGTCTCACCTCAGAAACCAGCCTCTGCTGTTTCAGCTCCATGTCTCTCTGCAGAGAGCACACACACACACACACACACACACACACACACACACACAGTCAGAGAAACCACCACCATGCTCTTGAGGTCCTGAGTTGATCTTAGCAGTGGTGCCCACCCTCCCTCCCCTCCTCTCCCACCCTCCCTCCCCTCCTCTCCCACCCTCCCTCCCCTCCTCTCCCACCCTCCCCTCTCCCACCCTCCCTCCCCTCCTCTCCCACCCTCCCCTCCTCTCCCACCCTCCCCTCCTCTCCCACCCTCCCTCCCCTCCTCTCCCACCCTCCCCTCTCCCACCCTCCCTCCCCTCCTCTCCCACCCTCCCTCCCTCCCCTCCTCTCCCACCCTCCCTCCCCTCCTCTCCCACCCTCCCTCCCCTCCTCTCCCACCCTCCCTCCCCTCCTCTCCTCTCCCACCCTCCCCTCTCCCACCCTCCCTCCTCTCCCTCCCTCCCCTCCTTTCCCTCCCTCCCCTCCTCTTCCACCCTCCCTCCCCTCCTCTCCCACCCTCCCCTCTCCCACCCTCCTCTCCTCCCCACCCACCCTCCCCCACATGTAATAAGTCTTACCAGTAGCTTTTGCATCTTTTCTTCAATAGCTAAGTTCAGTCTGGAATCTCTCTCCTGGACAGAGAGAAGACAGGAGGCGGGGGGGGGGGGGGGGGGGAGACATGATCACAAAAAGGAGTAAAGAGACAGGTGAGGTGGAGAGAAAGAGGTGAGGTAGAGAGAGAGAGAGAGAGAGAGGTGAGGTAGGGAGAAAGAGAGGTAGAGAGAGGGGAGGAGAATGAGAGAGATTAAACACAATTGTCTTTTCAAAATTGCTTTTAAGGTGCACATTCTGGTGTTTGTAGAGTTCAGCCAGCAGGCCCTACCATGGTTCTAGGGGGCGGAGGGATGATGGGAGGGGTCGTCATGACAGGCTGGTTCACCTTCATTAACAGGTTCTGAGTCATCGAGGTCATGATGGGTAGCATGCACCACACACCTGAGGAGAGGAAGGAGGAGGGAAGGAGAGAGGGGAGGGGACGAGAGAGGGGACGAGAGGAGAGAGGGGAGGAGAGGGGAGGGGGGAGGGGAGGAGAGGAGAGAGGGGAGGAGAGAGGGAGACGATGAATGGCTGTTGGTGCGCTTGATCAAACTGGTGTTCTACGATGTGTGGAGGCTGTGAGGAAGGCACACTCACCAAAGGTCAGGAGGACGAGGATGAGGAGGACCAGAACAGCCTTCCTCACTTCAGGAGCAAACAGCACACCTGCTATAGGTGACCGACATAGAAAAAACTGTTAACGTCAAGCTTACAAGGAGGTCTAATTGAGTGGATGAAGCTAATACTAACCATCCACATTAAGTAAGTTGATGAAGCTAATGCTAACTATCCACATTAAGTGAGTTGATGAAGGTAATGCTATCTATCCACATTAAATGAGTTGATGAAGCTAATGCTAAGAACCTATGTTGACGATTGGATGAAGCTAATGCTAAGGAGCAGGGGGACTGTTTTCACCTGAAGAGCAGGTGCTGTGTTTGCTGTTGGGTGCAGGAGGAGACTGGGGCACGCCTGCAAAACACAAACACCATCCGCTCTCACAAGCTGCAGCATGAAACCAGCAGACCAATAAACCACACACACACACACAGTCAGATGTCTTTATCACCACACACACACACACACAAACAGTCACACACACAAAGGAACTCAGATGTCCTTATCACATCACACACACACACACGCCCTACACTACTCACGTCTGTCGTAGCTGTCTGTCCCAGAGCTGGTGATGGTGGCCGTGTTGCTGCAAAGCCCCTCAGACGACGAATACCCCGAGCTCTCCACTCCGCCCTGGAGCTTTTCCCGGAGGAGGCTGCCTCGGCCGGAGAGCACCCCAGGAGAGGGGCTCTGTCTGTGGGCTCGGGTCAGGCCCAGGACGGGGCCGGGGGTTGGGGCTGGAGATAGCACGGGGAGGTGGGTGGGGGCTGGGGTGGAGCTGGGGCAAGCCCACATGGTCTGTTTGCGCTGGGCCTCCCTCAGGGCTGGGGCCATGCCTGGGGGGAGGGAGGGGGAGGAATAAAGGGAGGAGGAGAAATTGAGAGAAAGAAACCGAGAAAGATAGAGAAAAAGTGAGAAAAAAAAGTGAGAGAGAAAATGAAAAATGTAAGGACATTGAGTCACAAACACAGCAATGAACATCAACATGTCACAAGACAAAGTGAAGTCATCCATACCAATGTACTCTTCGGCGTTTGTGATTGGCTCATTGAGAGCGGTGCTGCTGACCGTGCTGGCTACGCTATTGGCACGACTGGAGGTGCGAGAGGCTGTCTTACGACCCCCCGTTCTCTTCTTAAATACCCTGAGAGAAAGAGAGAGAGAGGAAGAGAGGAGTGAGACGGGAAGAGAGAGAGACAGAGAGGAAGAGAGGAGCGAGACAGGAAGAGAGAGAGAGACATAGAGGAAGAGAGGAGCGAGACAGGAAGAGAGAGAGAGACATAGAGGAAGAGAGGAGCGAGACAGGAAGAGAGAGACAGACAGAGAGGAAGAGAAGAGCGAGACAGGAAGAGAGAGAGAGACAGAGAGGAAGAGAGGAGCGAGACAGGAAGAGAGAGAGACAGAGAGGAAGACAGGAGATCGAGAGAAGGAAGAGAGAGAGGGTAAAGAATACAGGTTTAAATACAGGAGAAGTTTAGAAAAGAGTTACACCAGCATGTGAAGTTCGAGACGCGCACACACACACACACACACACACACAGTGTTACCTGACTGGGCTCTCCCGGTACGACACACTGGTGACTGTGCTGCTGTCTGAGTCTTCGTCTGACTGGTAGTACCCACCTGTCACTAGGCGGGCACTCCGACGAGACATGACTGAGAGAGAGAGAGAGAGAGAGAGAGAGAGAGAGAGAGAGAGAGAGAGAGAGAGAGAGAGAGAGAGAGAGAGAGAGAGGAGAGAGTGAGAGAGAGAGAGAGAGAGAGAGAGAGAGAGTGAGAGAGAGAGAGAGAGAGAGAGAGAGGGGGGGGGGGAGAGAGTTATATTTTAAAACTTAAATGTTACAAGTATAAACATATAAGAGATTAATATCTCCAAAAATGTAACCAGTTCATTGAAAACTATGCAGAGCTTATTGTAAACGAGAAATTAAGGATATCTCTGGGCGAAGAGCCTACAGCAAGTCTTGCCGCTAGATATGTACCTCAATGTCACAACCTGAGGGAGGGTGAATCAACCTTGTGTGATTGTTAAAACCTTTCTGTATCTTAACATGCATTTATCACTTTTCTACAGTCAACTGTAACTTCTACTGTCAACTTACTATGCTACTGTTATTTTGTTATATTATTATTGTTAGACTACAAAAAATATAAAAAAATATAAAATATATATATTTATTATATTGTCCCTTCAATATGGACTGCTTTGGCAATATTGCTCAACCCGAACAGTCACGCCAATAATGCATTCTGAAATGATATAGTTATTTTACGACAGTAAAAGTGAGAAATAAGACAGCAGTGAGACTTAGAGACAGAGAGGTTATTTTACCACAGTAAGAGTGAGAGATAAGACAGCAGTGACACTGAAACTGTAAAATGTGTTCTTAAAAACAGGCCACAGGCACACCACAAAAGTAAACGTTGTAATAACATTGACACTGACAGGGCTGTTTCAGTGACAGACCAAAATATACTCTGCTGCTGTTGCTAGGGAGTTTTGGTATTGAGGACGGTGACCAGGAAGTGAAAGATGCTAGTAGCGGTTAGCTATACTACTGTCCTTTAGACACAGGACATGAGTACAGTTCACTTCCTGGTTGGGGTTGGAGGTTCTGCTAGCATCTGAAAGCTATGTAGCCCTGAATACAGGAAGTGATGTAAAGAAGACAGTTCGCTGGGCTGGGACGCCGTTTCTTAGAGGCTACGTGTGTGTGCGCTCTCCTACAACACTGACAGGATGTGTGTGTGTGTGTGTGTGTGTGTGTTGCATGCAAATTCTGAGGTAAAGGGATGTGTAAAAATGTACAGTGCCTTGAGTCAACTAGCAGTGATCAGTTTTTGTACATTATTGTTAGATTAAATTTTACACAGTTCCTGTGCTCTGGATTTGAGGAGGGGTGGGGAGGAGGGAGAGAGGGAGGCAGGCCAAAGGAGTGTAATCACAGTGTCAACAACAGCTTGAGATAAAGACAAAGTCAAAAGATAATTGTGCAGGCCAGACAAGGCTTGCATACCCACGGAAACACACACAAAGGGAGTGAAGCTAGGCGTGGCGGGCACAGAGACTGATATGAGTCAACCCTTCTGACACACCATCCCTCCTCTCTTTCTCTCTTCTTCATCTCCCTCTCCTTCCTTTGGAGCAGCGGTGTGGTCTCTCTCTCTGTAACCCCCCCTCCCCTCCCCTCCCTCTCTCGCTCCATATATCGGCTGCGTTCTAGCGACGCTAAGCATTGCTGTGTGGCCCAGAGGTAGACGAGAGACAGTCTCAAGTTGCAAAAGTTTGTTTGTCCCCTCTCCTTTCTCCTCCCTCCCCTCTCCTCCCTCCCTCCCTCCCATCTCCTCTCTCCCCTCCCTCCCCTCTCTCCTCCCCTATCCTCTCTTCTCCCTCCCCTCTCCTCTCTTCTCCCTCCCCTCTCCTCCCTCCCTTCTCCTCCCTCCCCTCTCCTTTCTCCTCCCCTCTCCTCTCTTCTCCCTCCCTTCCCCTCCCCTCCCCTCTCTTCTCCCTCCCATCCTCCCCTCCCCTGTATTGAAACACACCAGGTCCACCTGGTCCCATCATCCTCATCCAATTAGGAGGTTAAGAAGTGGGTAGCTTATGGGCCTCACGTGTGTGTTAAGAGAGAAAGTCTGCATGCAAGACTGTGTGTGTGTGTATATTCTTGCATGGTTTCTGTGTGTGTGTGTGTATGCTGCCTGTAGCCTTTTGCACAGGAGAGGAGGAAGACCCTTGGAGAAGGCCTGGTGTCTTTAATCGCCATAGCTACTGGATCGTTAAACTGAGGGGTGAAATGATGGAGAGAACGTTTTGGGAAGGGAAAGGGAGAGAGAGAGAGAGAGAGAGAGAGAGAGAGAGAGAGAGAGAGAGGGGGGGGGGTATAGAAGGAATGAGAGAAAGAGTGTGTGTAAGTGGGTAAAATGCTGAGCCAGCATGAGAAGCTGTTTCCAGTAGGAACGAAGGGATTTGAAAGAATTATGGTACAATAGGTTCCAAGTCTCTAGCCTTAAAGCTACTTAGCATGCCAGAGACAAGAAAATGTCTTTCCGAACAAGCTACGGATCTGTGCTGATTTATAGTGACGATACGTTCACGGGGTTGTCAGAACACGTTTGGGTTGTCATCGGACAACAAAAACATACACCATAATCTGCCTTTCTGAAGAGCTCCAGCAAAGTGTTCTTACACTTACAGTAGAGTTAGACCGTACAACGTTGACATCAAAAATACATGGCTAGCTAACGGGAAAGAGGCATAGTAACAAACTTGGACAAAACTAAGGGAGGACAGTCTGTCCTTACTTACCTCCCTTTTTAGGTCAGATTTAGGACAGGGGGCGAGTCACAAGAACCAGAAGTCTAGCTGTCAAATATGCGATAGGCTACCGCCTTGAACGTTCATCGATAATCCGCTACAAGCACGAATAGATCACACAACGACACGCTTAAACGGTATTTAAATTCCTTCCAATTCTTTGTGTCTCTCCGTTTTTTTGGATATCGGTTAATGCCCTGAACAGACAAGAAGAACAGGCTTCATATACGTGTTGCGCACAAGAATGCCAAGGGTCGAGTATGCGATGTGGTGACAGTTTGGGGTGGCAGCAGGGGCGCTGACAGTTGGTGAAACACACTCCTCCTCTTTTGGCTGTCTTGATGCGGTTCCTTATGTTTGGACAGTCGGACACAAAAACATTACAAAGGCGCCCTCTGGCGTTCATACTGCAATTCTACAACCACACCACGGACCACGTGATCAGTCGTTCCAGTTTTTTTTTACTAATTAATAACTTGTATATCAAACCCAAACCCCCGAACTTCCTGAAGTCTGATTTGAAGACCAGTTGAAATGTGTACATTTTCCTTTTATGTCCAATTAAATACTCGTGTTAGTTACCTCGTGTTCTGTTCCACAGAAACGGTTTGTGGTTGTAGTCGACTGTCGATCTCAGTAGGTCAAGCTATGTTTGAAGCGGTGAAATGTCTGCCGTAAAACTCTGATCTAGTCTAGGAAATGTTTGGTTATGTGACATTATTATGTACGTGCCGCTTTGACGTCATAATCAATGCGAGTGTCAACGCAACGATAACAATTAGTCACATAATGTACAGTAAAGTATCAATCAACATGTCACATATTCTGTAGTTTAAAACATTAACACCAGGTGGCGTTAGGAACCATTTTATCACCCTTCTGATCTCTAATCCTGGAGACCGGCCTCTGGTCCTCTCTTATCTACAGACTCCAAATATAAACACGAAGGACAGTGAAATAAACAAACAAATAACCACATGAAGTTGTGTCCTTGGGCAAGGCACTTCACCCTACTTGCCTCGGGGGAAAGTCCCTGTATTTACTGTAAGTAGCTCTGGATAAGAGCGTCTGCTAAATGACTAAAGGTAAATGTAATGTAACACGTGCTAATTATGAGCCATGACAGAAGCGGCTAATCTTTATAAACAGTGATCACTTGTTTAGCCCAGTAGTGTGGAGTGTAGGTCAGTAATTAAACCGGGCCGTGCTACTTTGGCGAGACTATGTTTAACTACCACCGTTTCTATAATAAATGCATTACATGTGCTGCTGATACATCTCACGCTCCTTATCTAAGACCAGTTTTTAAATAAAGATTAAAAAACAACAAAAAAACAAAGATTACAATTATAATATCTTAAATAAACGTTGGGAAATGTGCGTGGTATTTCCGGACTGCTCTGTGTTTGATAAATAAAGGAGACCATCAGACGTCCAGACTAGACCCTTCTGACCTCGAAGCTAAACTAGGCCTGTGTGTGTGTGTGTGTGTGGATTTGTGTGTGTGTGCGTGCATGTGTGTGTGTGGATTTGTGTGTGTGGTGTGTGTGTGTGTGGATTTGTGTGTGTGTGTGGTGTGTGTGCGTGTGTGTGTGCGTGTGACTGTGTGTGGGACTTGGGCCTATTGTCTGAGAATCTGTTATCATTATACAGCCGTTTCCTCCTGGCTGCCTTGAGAGAGTGTGTGTATGTGTGTGTCAGTGTGTGAATGTGTGTGTGACAGAGAGACCAATAAGAAGCAAAGACTGTTCTTTTCCCTTGTCTCTCTTTAATAACGATTTATTTTGCACAGAAACTGTTGACATTCAAATTCATGAAAGTTACACAGACCTTCGGTGTGTGTGAGTGTGTGTGTGTGTGTGTGTGTGTGTGTGTGTGTGAGAGAGAGTGTAAGTGTGTGTGTGTCAGCCAGAGGGTTCTCCCAGACAGAGCTCCAATAATCACACAAACACCTGACGTCACAAGAGGCCAGCCTCTGAAGTCAGGGGGCAGGAATGTGATCAAAAATAGGATGAGAGGGGGGAGGAGGAGGGGGGAGGTGGCCGGGAGGAGGGGGGGGGGACGTGTTTGTTTTTAAAAACGGGAACAAGAGAAGAACTGGGAGGGGAGGGAGGGGTGGTGGAGGGTGTGTCAGAGAGACCTGGAGTGGATGTCAAGGGGATTCTGTGATTGATGTAATGATATGCACCGACATTCACACACACACACACACACACACACACACACACACAGACAGACAGACATATTCACACAGGTTAACAGACCGTGACACATCCCATGCCCTCACACACACACAGACACACACACACACACACATACACACAGACACACTCTGAGTCACTGCACAACCATTCACGGATTATAGACAACATCATTGGTTTATAGACAACCAATACTGAAACTCCCTACACACACTGTCCAGACAGTGCCCCCCCCCTCCCTCCCCCGCAGACTGTCACTACATTACAACAGTGTATGGAGAGAGAGAGAGAGAGAGAGAGAGAGAGAGAGAGAGAGAGAGAGAGAGTGAACCATGTCACATATTAACTATTTCCCCTCCTTACAGTCAGTCCTGAGGGTAATTCCTTAACAGTGACATCACAGGTTGCAGAGAGACAAAGAGAGAGAGGGGGAGAGAGAGAGGTATAGAGAGGTAGGTAGAGGGAGAGAGAGAGAGAGAGAGAGAGAGAGAGAGAGGATGTTTTGATGAAACATGGCCTCATAAGGACAGCAGTGCTGCAAGCCGTCATCTGCCACATCCCCTTCCTCATATTGAGAGTGATGAGTGTATTGGTTACCTGTTTGTTATTGTAGACCAATCAGGAGCCTCCGGTAGTAGGTGTATCGTGTGTGTGTGTGAGTGTGTATGTGAGTGTGTGTGTATGTGGTCAGCAATGGTAATAGAGTCCACATGGGAAGTGCGTAAGTGTGTATGTGTGAAAGATGTGTGTGTGTGGAAGGGTCAGAGAGTCTGGAGTATTCTCCACCTCCAGACCACAGACACTAACTCCATCCTATCAATGGGACCATTGATACATGAGAGCGTGTGTGTGGGACGGAGAGAGAGAGTGAGAGAGGAAGAGAGAGAGAGAGAGAGAGTGAGAGAGGAAGAGAGAGAGAGAGAGAGAGAGAGAGTGAGAGAGCAAGGAAGAGAGAGAGAGAGAGAGAGAGAGAGAGAGAGAGAGAGAGAGAGAGAGAGGGAAAGAGGGAAGGAAAGAGTGGAAGAGAGAAGAGTGATTTACGAGAACAGATCATAAAGAAGTCCCAGAAGCAGTTCATGTGGGCTGTGTTTGACCAGGTCAAAAGGTCATGAGCCCGAATTTAAGAAATACCACAATCATGACCCATGTTTTTTATTTTTGTTCTTTCTAAATCACACCATTATACACCCCAATCTTTAAAAAAAATGCATTCCCTCTCTTTATCTAACACTCTCTCTCTCTCTCTCTCTCTCTCTCTCTCTCTCTCTCTCATTCATCCCCCATGTGTCGCCCTGTCTCTCACCCTCACTATCTCTCCCATCTCCCATTCCTCTCACACAGTTCCATCATTCCATGGTCACCACGACAACCCCTTCAGAGGAAACTCACCTATCCGTGATGTCTAGCAGCTGCTGTTGTTTGTGTTTTGATTAGCGCTTGTTGGCGCTTCTTGGCGTCCCATTGGAGGACTTGAAGCTGCTCCTGTGAGCAGGCCCGTCGTGACAGGCAGCTGACGAGTGTCTCGCCAAGCCGGAGAGGAGATGAAGCCAACTGCCATAAAATCTACGACACGCAATTTAAAAACCGATGAGATGATAACAGTTATCAAAGCTTTCACTGTGTGTGTGTGTGTGTGCAACGTAGCTCCATTCACAGTGAGGGTTAGT
This sequence comes from Hypomesus nipponensis, assembly GCF_054491055.1. Lineage (NCBI taxonomy): Eukaryota > Metazoa > Chordata > Actinopteri > Osmeriformes > Osmeridae > Hypomesus > Hypomesus nipponensis. Next base: position 3,078,991 of record NC_140381.1, on the reverse strand, counting down.
GCTGAACAGTTCTTTTACTTATGAGTTCAAAGCTTCACATCAGGAGGAGGTGAAAGAGGAGGAGAAAGAGGAGGAGGAAGAAAAGGGAGAGGATGAGATATAGGAGGATGGGGAGTGTGTGTGTGTGTGTGTGTGCGTGTGTGTGTGTGTGTTAATAAAGGCTTCTTTCATTCTCTGTGCGTATGTGGTCTGAGATCATGAGTGATGCGTTTTAACTGTACCTGTGAAAACAGTCCATTAGACGTCATGTGACCTGACTCAGCCTCAAGAGACTTCCTGGTTGCCACAACCAAGGTGCAGGCAACACAGAACAGTCTAGAACCAACCCATTCATTAAACAACATTTCCCATAATTCATCGTGATGTAATTCTCTGTGGTGTCACTCCTTCATGTTTTGAGACATTGTGTGCTTGTGCGAATCGCTTTCCGTGAAGGGGAATATTTCTGGGATTTTTTTTTCCTCTGTCGGATTAGACTGACCGGTGGCGTGGGAATGGAGGGATAGAGGAAGGGAGGGATGGAGGGATGGAGTGGAGGTCAGGGATTATGTAGGAGAAAGGCAGGATAGTGGGACAGTTAATATTCATCCAGGCTGGAGAGGATAATCCTGCTGCAAAGTGACGTAATGCCCACCGTGTGTGTGCGAGTGTGTGTGTGCGTGTGTGTGCGAATGTGTGTGTGTGTGTCATCGTGGACAGACTAATCACCAGTCATTAGTCACTCAGTCATTCCCTCAGGACTGGGCAAAAACACAAGTCAAGTATGCAGACACACAAACAAACACACACACATACCCTGGTTTAGCCTCTGGCTTCACTTTCTCAACTGTGGTTTGAGTGAGAAGCCTGGATTTCCCCCTTTTCCTCACCTCCTTCTCTACCTCTTTTTACTCTGTCTCCTTCACTTCTCCCCTCTCTCTCTCTCTCTCTCCCCACTCTCTCTCTCTCTCTCTCTCTCTCTCTCCCCCTCTCTCTCTCTCTCTCTCTCTCTCTCTCTCTCTCTCTCTCTCTGTCTCTCTCTCTCTCTCTCTCTCTCTCTCTCTATCTCTCTCTCTCTCTCTCTCTCTCTCTCTCTCTCTCTCTCTATCTCTCTCTCTCTCTCTCTCTCTCTCTCTCTCTCTCTCTCTCTCTCTCTCTCTCTCTCTCACAGCACCTGAGGCATCATGTGTAGTTCCCTCTCTTATGTTTTCCAGTGCTTCTCTCCTCCCAAACTCTCTCATTCTTTCCTTTTCTGTGATGTCATGGCAGTCGAATCCTTTTTCCCCCCTCCTCCACCCTCTTCAGCCATTGTTTTAGCGTCCCATGGTAGGTTCACGTGTGTGTGTGTGTGTGTGTGTGTGTGGGTGTGTGTGTGTGCTTGTCTGCATACAGTACATACAGACCTTCCATTGATCTCTGTGGGTCCCTATGAAGATCTGAATCATCAGTGTTATGGGGTTTAAATGATTAGGTCACACCTGCATGGCAGTACATTAAAGAACAGGGAGGTGTGTGTGTGTGTGTGTGTGTTAGTGTGTGTGTGTGTGTGTGTTAGTGTGTGTATTAGTGTGTGTGTGTGTGTGTATTAGTGTGTGTGTGTTAGTGTGTGTGTGTGTGTTAGTGTGTGTATTAGTGTGTGTGTGTGTGTGTTAGTGTGTGTATTAGTGTGTGTGTGTGTGTGTGTTAGTGTGTGTATTAGTGTGTGTGTGTGTGTGTGTGTGTGTGTGTTAGTGTGTGTGTTAGTGTGTGTGTGTGCTAGTGTGTGTGTGTGCTAGTGTGTGTGTACACTTCTGTGACAGTGTGTGCATGTTATTGCATGTATACATTACTGTGGGAGTGTGTATGTGTGATTGTGTGCATATTTGTCTGGGTGAGTGGGTGTGTGTGTGACGAGGTATTAACTGACTTCAATGTAACAATGTGAACACTGAAGGATTGCAGACGTGGCGTTTATGTAGATAAACAATCGTGACGTGATGAAAATATGCTGCTGAAGGTGTAGGTGAGGACGAGGTTAAGCTATTCCTGTGCAGGAGGAAAGTGTGTGTTTGTGTGTGTGTGTGTGTGTGTGTTTGTGTGTGTGTGTTTGCTGTGAACTCAAACCCACTGCCAACAGGAAGCACCTCTCTATAAACAGGAAGTGGACAGGACGGTGGATGTGACAGCAGTGGGGAGTGGAAGTGAATCCAGACAGACAGACAGACAGCACACACACACCCACACACGTGTGTCTAGACACAGGCAGAACAAACACACACACACACACTTGCTCAGACACACGTTAGAGTGCAGACACACCTGTGTCCTTCCATCGGTCAGTCTGTCCTTCTGGGTTAATGATGTGATAATGTCCGGGCCATCAACCGTCAGACCAAAATATCTCTTTCCCCTCTTTTTCTGTCTCAGAATTAATCCATCCCACCCCTTTCCCTCCCTCCCTCCCTCCCTTTCTGGTGGTCTCTCTCTCTCTCTCTCTCTCTCTCTCTCTCTCTCTCTTCTCTCTCTCTCTCTCTCTCTCTCTCTCTCTCTCTCTCTCTCTCTCTCTCTCTCTCTCTCCCTCCCTCCCTCCCTCCCTTCCTCCCTCCCTCCCTCCCTCCCTCCCTCCCTCCCTCCCTCCCTCCCTCCCTCCCTCCCTCCCTCCCTCCCTCCCTCCCTCCCTCCCTCCCTCCCTCCCTCATTGATATCCATCCAGCTCAGTACGAGCTGCTGCATGTGTGTGTTCTGTTGCCAGAAACCACATGCTCCCTCACTGTTAACCTCTGCTCTGAGGAGAGAGAGATGGAGGGAGGTAAGGAAGGAGGGAGGGAGGGAGGGAGGGAGGGAGGGAGAGAGGGAGGGAGGGGGAGGGAGGGAGGGGAGGGGAGGGAGGGAGGGGAGGGAGGGAGGGAGGGAGGGAGGGAGGGGAAGGACAGATGGAGGGAAGGATAGAGGGAGGGAGGAGGATGTAAGGAGAGATGGAGGGAGGAGGTAAGGAGATATGGAGGTAGGAGGTAAGGAGAGATGGAGGGAGGAGGGAAGGAGAGAGGGAGGAAGGAGGAAGGGTAGAGGGAGGGAGAGGTGGAAGTCCCCTCAATCAGATAAAACAGTGAAGAGAGAATGGAAACCCAACGCCTTATATTACCTTATCGTACAGTACAGGGGAGATTGTGTGTCTGTGTGTGTTTCTGTGTGTGTCTGTGTGTGTGTCTTTGTATGTGTCTCCATTCTCCTCCTCCCCTGGTTGGTGTGTAAGTAAATGTACATTCCTGAAATACCTCTCGCTCTTTTCTCTCTCTCCCTCTCTGCGTCTCTCTCTCCCCCTCTCCTTCCCTCCCTCTTTATCAAGTCACCCATTCTATTTCTCCTCTCTCTCTTATCTATCATTCTCCCTTTATGTATTTGACTCTCTCTTTATCAACCTTTCACCGTCTGCTTCTAGACCCTCTGTACACACACACACACACACACATTCCAACCATTAGCTGTATGCAGTTTTGCTGTATGTGTGGGGTGAATGGGAATGTATGTGTGTCTGTGTGTGTCTGTGTAGTGTATGTATTAATGTATACAGGTGTGTGTGTGTGTATTTGGTGCACACGTGCATGTTTACCTTACTAACCCACCAAGCAGGAGGAATGACCTGCACCACTAAACCAACATCCCTAAACTCCTGCTGTCTGGAACAGGACCGCGTACGGAAGGTTCTATTCTATTTCAGAACCCTGCAAAACAGGTGGAACTGTGTTTGCTGCTTACGGAACACAACTTGTTCTGGAATCTTTACAAGACGGCTTGTGTTCTGTCTTCTGGGTCTAGTAAAACTAGAAGAGAGAAAAAAAGAAGAGAGAGATCTCCACACAGGTAGAAGGCGAAGATGAGTGAAAGACACCTGGGTGTGTGTGTGTGTGTGTGTGTGTAAGTATCCCCTCGTCCGGGATGGAGGTTTTCCTGCTTTAACGACGGAAAGAAAAAAAACCTGTGGAATCTTAACCACTAATTAGTGAACACGAGTCCTCCTACACTGGTCTCTGTCTCTTTTTTCTCTTTCTCTCTCTTTTCTTAATTTTACACACACACACACACACACACACACACATACACACACACACACACTATCTCACACACACACTGACATCACAGAACCCATGCAGAAGACACATTGGACATACTGTTGAGATCAGAGGGGATGAAACAAAAGATGGCTTCAGTGAGAAAAGAGGAGGGGAGAAAGACATGAAGAGGAGAGAGAGAGAGAGAGAGAGAGAGAGAGAGAGAGAGAGAGAGAGAGAGAGAGAGAGAGAGACAGAGAGAGAGAGAGAGAGAGAGAGAGAGAGAGAGAGAGAGAGAGAGAGAGACAGAGAGAGAGAGAGAGAGAGAGAGAGAGAGAGAGAGAGAGAGAGAGAGAGAGAGAGAGAGAGAGAGAGAGAGGGAGAGAGAGAGAGAGAGAGAGACAGAGAGAGAGAGAGAGAGAGAGAGAGAGAGAGAGAGAGGGAGAGAGAGAGAGAGAGAGAGAGAGAGAGAGACAGAGAGAGAGAGAGAGAGAGAGAGAGAGAGAGAGAGAGAGAGAGAGAGACAGAGAGAGAGAGAGAGAGAGAGAGAGAGAGAGAGAGAGAGAGAGAGAGAGAGAGAGAGAGAGGGAGAGAGAGAGAGAGAGAGAGAGACAGAGAGAGAGAGAGAGAGAGAGAGAGAGAGAGAGAGAGAGAGAGAGAGAGAGAGAGAGAGAGAGAGAGAGAGAGAGAGAGAGAGAGAGAGAGAGAGAGAGAGAGAGAGAGAGAGAGAGAGAGAGAGAGAGAGAGAGAGAGAGAGAGAGAGAGAGAGAGAGAGAGAGAGAGAGAGAGAGAGAGAGAGAGAGAGAGAGAGAGAGAGAGAGAGAGAGAGAGAGAGAGAGAGAGGGAGAGAGAGAGAGAGAGAGAGAGACAGAGAGAGAGAGAGAGAGAGAGAGAGAGAGAGAGAGAGAGAGAGAGAGAGAGAGAGAGAGAGAGAGAGAGAGAGAGAGAGAGAGAGAGAGAGAGAGAGAGAGAGAGAGAGAGAGAGAGAGAGAGAGAGAGAGAGAGAGAGAGAGAGAGAGAGAGAGAGAGAGAGAGGGAGAGAGAGGGGGGAGAACAGTAGTGGTTGAGCCCCACAGGCCACACTCAAAGGGAAGAAAACTTGGAAGAATTTTCTTTCATTTCGTTTTATTTAGGAGCGGAAGAGAGGGGGGCATAACTTTAAAGGAAGGAGGAAAGGAGGAGGAGAGGAACCCTCCTCTAGCACTGGAGTGGGGAATTCCCACACAACCACCCTTAAAATCAAACACACACACACACACACACCTGTGAGGGGCTTGGCAGATCACAGCTTAAGAAGGAAAGGGGGGAGGAGGGAGGGAGGAGAGAGGAGGAGGAGGGAGGGAGGAGAGAGGAGGAGGAGGGAGGGAGGAGAGAGGAGGAGGAGGGAGGGAGGAGAGAGGAGGAGGAGGGAGAGAGGAGAGAGGAGGAGGGAGGGAGGAGAGAGGAGGAGGAGGGAGGGAGGAGAGAACAGGAGAAGATAGGAAGGAAGGAACAGGAGGAGTTCAGAGGGATGGCGTGGAGGAGGAAGTATGCTGAGTGGGAACCTGAGAAGATAATGTTGCATCTTTGTGTAAATAGACCCACATGCAGGAGAAGAGAGAGCCTTCAGATCGGATGAGGGCTGAGAAGAGATGGATGAGGGAGGGGGGCATGAGGGCAGGTTGATGGAGGTAGGTAGATGGGGTTTGTATTGTAGTAACAGTCTTGTGTCTTATCATATTTCATGAATGTGATAAGTCATGGAATTATGGCAGCGTGCCAGATAATTTGCTGTTCATCAGTTCTGAATTTAAGTAGGTTATCACTGCTATGCTTTCACACTATCCAATAAATCTACTAGGGTTTAAGTTGACCACCTTTGTAAACTTCTAGAATCTTTGTTTGAACTTTGGCCTAGAGTGGAACAGTGAACACTTCCTGTTACCTCTTCCTCTTCATAGTGGGATTTTTTCATTGTGTCACAGTCCGCATTAAGAAGTCATCATTGTCCGCGTTTTGTCAGGGAATCAGGAAGAATATGGCCGACGTTTCATTGTTTTGCCTCTGTGAATCACCTTGCAGTTTCCTTCTCAAAGGCTCCTTATTTAAAGAATGAAGTGACTACGTCAGAGTCACGTGGCTTGTAGTCAAAGGAGGGCAGGAGGGGGGGCTTGGACGGAGTGAGGAAGGATCGAGAGAGGTGAGGGAAAGATGGAGGCGGTATTGTTGTTTTTTTCCACCCCGGTCAACAGGAGAGGAAGTGAACCGGGGCTGCTAAATATATAAACAACACAATGAGCTTCACAACTAGCATCATAGCTAGCTTCGTAGCTAGCGCCAGCAAGGAGCAGCTGGTCTAGGGACAATGAGAGGGATAAATCTGCTGCGTGGCTGAAGGCCCTGTCACACCATAACGTTCTGGTCAACGTTCTCTGAAAGTTCTAATTGTTCAATTTCGAGCGTTCTAGGGCGAGGTGGACACATCTGGCGTATGACTCACGTGTG
>NC_140381.1:3060000-3062500 GCF_054491055.1 Hypomesus nipponensis | reverse complement strand
ACACACACACACACACACACACAGACACAGACACACACACACACACACACAGACACACACACAGACACACACACACAGACACAGACACACACACCCACACACACAGACACAGACACACACACACACACACACACAGACACAGACACACACACAGACACACACACAGACACAGACACACACACCCACACACACACACACACACAGACACAGACACACACACACACACACACACAGACACAGACACACACACACACACAGACACATGCACACACAGACACAGACACACACACAGACACATGCACACACACACAGACACATGCACACAGACACAGACACACACACAGACACAGACACACACGCACAGACACACACACAGACACATGCACACGCGCACACACACACCTACACCCAAGCACACACACAGTGAGGATGAGAGACAGGTGTAGAGGGGCACGAACAAGAGAGAGAGAGAGTGAGAGAGAGAGAGAGAAAGAGGGAGAGAGCAAGAGCGAGAGAGAGAGCGAGCGAGAGAGAGGGAGAGAGGACAATGTCTTTGACCTTGAACAAAGTTAGACTGGTAGAGTCACACACTGGACAAGGCCACAGTATTGTTCTTCTGCACTAGATATTTCCTACAGTGTGTCTGTGTGTGTGGGGGTGTCTGTGTGTCTGTGAGTGTGTGTGTGGGTGTTTGTGCATTATCCTGGCACGTTTGTATGTGCGTGACATATTTCTATATAACCAGCATGAAACCAAAAGGTGTTGTAGGTGTTTAATGACCATTGCTTTGATGGTGTGACTTTGAAGGGGGTCACTGTTCAGGACAGACGATTGCCACTGAACCACCAGGGATGGAGGGATGAGGGAGGCAGAGAAAGAAAGAGTGGAGAGAAAGAAGGAAGTCCAACTGAGAGAAAGATGATTGTGTTCTTAAAAATAGTCTAGACAGGGCAAGATGGAGAGAGATAGTATATGGGTCTACAGACACACACCCTACACACACACACACACCCTACACACACACACACATCCTACACAAGGAACGCTATATTTATCCTGTCATATCTGAGCTCACACACATTCTTGCCCACCCTGAGAAAGATTGGAGTTGGAAATAGCAACTATTGTTGCAGAGTTTCCTTCTGTGTGTGTAAGCATGGCTTGTTTTAAAAGCCTGCCTTCACTCAAACAATTCCTTCAGACTCTATTCTGTCACCACCAGGCCAAGTGAACAAATACAACGCATGGTTTCAGTCATAATATATGGACTGTTTCAGTGGCTTCATCCTTCACCTTTTTCTTGTTTCCTCCTCTCCTCTCATCTCCTCTCCTCTCATCTCCTCTCCTCTCCTCTCATCTCCTCTCATCTCCTCTCATCTCATCTCCTCTCCTCTCATCTCCTCTCCTCTCATCTCATCTCCTCTCCTCTCTTCTCCTCTCTTCTCCTCTCTTCTCCTCTCTTCTCTTCTCCTCTCCTCTCCTCTCCTCTCACTTCCTACAGAAGAGACCGAGGAAGGTGAATCTGTGATTCAGTCCAACGAGACTCGCGCTCGATTCACCAGGAGTCTGGGTGAGTCATCTCTTCCTTTTCCTATCAGCCCCTCTCTTCTCCCCCTACACTCTCTCTCCCCCTCTGTCCTCTCTCTACACTCCCTCTTTATCTCTTTCTCTATCCTCCATCTCTCCCCCTCTCTTCTTAAACTCAACTGAACTGAATCGAACCGAACTGAATCGAAAACTGTACTGACTGACTGACTGAATCACCCCCCAGTCGACGCCCAGCCAGCGCAGCAGGCGGTGTGTAAGGTGCGTGCGGAGGTCATGGAGGTCACGCGGGCCATGCTGGACCGTCGCAACGCCAATTTCCTGCTGTGGCCTCCCTGCGTGGAGGTCCAGCGCTGCTCTGGATGCTGCAACACTCGCACGCTGCAGTGTGTCCCCACGCTCACACACACACGCTACCTGCAGGTAGGCACACGCACACTCGCACGCTCGCTCGCACACTTACAGACACACTCACACGCTCACACTCTCACACACTCTCTTCCCTCCCTCCCTCCCTCCCTCCCTCCCTCCCTCCCTCCCTCCCTCCCTCCCTCCCTCCCTCCCTCCCTCCCTCCCTCCCTCCCTCCCTCCCTCCCTCCCTCCCTCCCCCTCCAGGTAACAAAGATCCAGTACATCAACAGAAGGGCTCACTATGAGAAGGCCGTCATCTCGGTGGAAGACCACGCCGCCTGTCGCTGCCAGCTCGCCCCCTCCTCCTCCTCCCCCTCCTCCCCCTCCCGGAGCCTGCCCCGCAGCGACCCCCCTCCTCCGCCCCTCCAGCCCTCCGCCCCCCTCCCCGCCAAGACCCACGCCAAGGAGGACCTTCATCGCCACGACGACCTGAAGCAGAACCAGCGGTTCCACCTGGAGGAGCGGGAGCAGCTGGAGAGACAGTGGCAGCACCGATACACACCGGTGCTGCCGGGGACACACACAGGTGCGGACGTACACACAC
>NC_140381.1:3025000-3057500 GCF_054491055.1 Hypomesus nipponensis | reverse complement strand
CTGGGAGACACTGGAACTCTGGAACACAGAACTGGAATGTTGGAATGCTAGAATGCTGGAGCGAACATTCTGGACTTCCTGGATATGAGGAATAGTGGGCTGTTTAAAACTATGTCTTCTGGGAGTCTTTGGTGCTAGTTCTGTGCTTGTTTGCACCCCTGGAAGGGACAACTTACGCAGTATTCCGATCTCCAAAACTCTATTGAACATTTCTGCTTTGCGGTAATAACAAAATATGTAATTTACTCCTTTTAAAGGAGAAGGTGCTTGATGTCAAACACTGGAAACGTCATCTCCCATCAGCCAGTGCAAATGAGCACGGCCCAAGCCCCACCCACTCTGAACACTGGAACCCAATAGGATGCTCAACTTAAATGAGGGGGTTCTGATAGTGGACAGCTTGCAACAGGAACCATTGATTGGTTCTTTTCTACCCTCCAGGACACGCCCACCTCCGCAACTCAACTACTGATTGGCTTCTAAGAAAATAACTTTACCCCCTATTTGTCAATTGTCCTAGAATACATCATCTTGGCCAATGGTCAGATAGGAGAGTTGCACAGGATCTAACTGGAAGAAACTATATCTGGAGATTTATGATGAAAGAAGTGGAGAGAGAGAGAGAGAGAGAGAGAGAGAGAGACACAGAGAGAGAGAGAGAGAGAGAGAGAGAGAGAGAGAGAGAGAGAGAGAGAGAGAGAGAGAGAGAGAGAGAGAGAGGGGTGGGGGGGGGAGATTAAGAAATTAAGCCATAATCCAGAGTTGGTAAAACACTTCGCTAATGCTCCAGCTAGCTGAGTTAGCGCTTCGCTAATGTAACTTTGAGAATCATTAGTGGTAGAGTACAGAACTGTTGAATTGCAGTCCAAAAACTAAAGGGAATTCATTTGTAGCAGTAAAATAACTTTAAAAAGGTTATGTGTAGAATTTTTATTTCATGTACAGGACTACCATTGACAAGCAGACAGGTAGCTAACTCTGAGCATTAGCTTTAATTATGTTGCTAAAGCTTAAGGTCTGTCGTGGCCATACACTGTAGCAGAGATTCAGATGGATTAACACATTTACACAACTCAGCATGCAACTGTATCCAAAAACATCAAATAATATGATAGAAGTAGAAATTACGTGACGTTAAATGACGTTGTGCCCGAACGTCCATGAAGCTGTCGGATATTCACGGTGAAGACTGCTGACTTATGTTGTACTGTTGAAATGGAGAGCGGTTGTCTTTTCTTCATCATCTGTGCTTCCTGCTTAGAAAAAGCCAAACATGCCAAACAGGAATATTCCGTAGTGTCCGTGATGTCAGTGAGCTGTAAGCTTTGCTCTAGGTTTACTGTAAGTGCTTCGTGATCTTTGCTGTCCCAAAGACTATACTTGCTGGTTATCCCATCCATAAGTTAGCCAACACTGAAATGTAAATTCATGAAAAAAACAAAAAGATTATCACACAATTTTTTTTCTTAACTTATTTATAAATGGAGGATGTGTGATTCTCTGATTCTCAAGTGTAATTATTGTTTAATGATTTGTTATTGTTGTATATTATTGTATTGTAATTAATGCTATTTTTAATATAAACAGAATTATATTGATACACTGAACAATGTGTTTGGCTGTCCTTATTGATGCACACACATGCTCGCACACACCCACGAACACACACACACACACCGACACCCAGCCACCCACACACACACAAGCACAGTGGTCTTGGTACTGTGGTCCTAATCTAGATATATTTGCTCCTTTGCACACGGACAGGACAGAGAGGAGGTTACCGTGACAACCGTCGGTCAGACACATCAACAGTACGGTGTCGGGTGGTGAAACAGAGACGCGGGGGGGGGGGGGGGTACAAGTCTGGGACAGGACGGAAGATGAACGACAGAAACACAGGATAGGAGGAGGGTGAGGGAGACATGAGGCCCTTCTAAAACATGTCAGCAGAGTGAGAAGAAGACAGAGAGAGAGAGAGAGAGGGGGGGGGTGAGAGAGTGAGAGAGGGAGAGAGAGGGAGAGAGAGAGAGAGAGGGGGGGGTGAGAGAGAGAGAGAGGGAGAGAGAGAGGGAGAATTGAATCGTTAAAACTGGTGTGAACACTGCAAATACACACAGACACACACCCAAACAACATACACACACTAACAGCACACGCATGTATTTTTTACTACAAATCTAATAGATCAAAGGTGTGCATGTGTGTGCATGTGTGTGCATGTGTCTGTGTGTCTGTGTGTTTGTGTGTAGCCTGTCCGTGGCCAACTTGTACTAGGTGTGAAGGTAGCTACTTTATGTGTGAGTTCGGTGTGTGTGTGTGAGTGTGTGTGAGTTTGTTTGTGTGTGTGTGTCGTGCCCCTCGCCAGCAGACAGTAGGTGTGAGGGTGTGTGGTGAGGTGAGGTGGGCCAGAAAGGTGAGCCAGAGTTCAGACAGGTCGCTTGTCCACTTTACATGAACTGGCCCAGCTGTGTGTGCGTGTGAGTGTGTGTGAGTGTGTGAGTGTGTGTGTGTGTGTATTCTGCACCTGTGTCGTCACCTTGGCGATAGTGTGTGTTCTGGCTCTGTCTGCATGCAGAATTAACACTGCTAGGTGGCAGCGACAATCACACTCCACACACACACACACACTCCACCCACACACACACTCTACACACACACCTCACACCCCACCGGCAAATCTAAACAGTGCGGTGAACCTCCCACAGTTAGCACTGTTCTGAGAGAACACTGTCTTGAAGAGAAGGTCAGGGAAGTTCTCTCTCTCCTTCACACAGACACACACACACAGACACAAGAACACACACACTCATACAAGAACACACACTTACACAACAGACATGTGTATGTGTGTGTGTGTGCGTGCGTGTGTGTGTGTGCTGTCAGGACATGACCCAAGTCTGGAAGGGCAGGGAAGACCAGGCGTGATTTCCTGAAGATGATTCACCATGAGGTCCACCTGTTCACCCACACACACACACACACACTGTGTCCCAGTTGACACAATGTACTGTGTAACAATCCTTCTTCATCTCTAATCCTCTCTCCTCTACGCTCACTCTGTCCTCTAAAAACCTTCACTTTACTGTCACACCCCTCTCTATCTCTCTCTGTCCTCTCTCTCTCTCTCTAGCTCTCTCTATCTCACACTCCCTCTCTCTCTCCCTCGGTCCCCCTCTCTCCCTCCCCCTCTCTCACTGTCTCTCTCTCTCCGTCTGTCTCGTTCTCTTTCTTTCACTTCTCATCTCCCTCTCTCTCTCTCTCTCTCTCTCTCTCTCTCTCTCTCTCTCTCTTCCCTCTCTCTCTCTCTCTCTCTCTCTCTCTCTCTCTCTCTCTGTTCTCTCTGGAGACAATGGTGTTTTCAGTGTCAGTTGGAGGACCATGGGTGGACACTGGGGTGTAACCGTGGTGATGACTGTGTGCGTGTGCGTGCATGTGTGTGTGTGTGTGTGTGTGTTATGTCTCTTCTGGTCGCTCTGTCTCTGTGGCATCTCTTCCCAGTTTGACCCTAGTGCCATCTACGGCAAGCCGTTTTAACATTTATTTCTATAAATGTACTGGTCACTATTTTAAAGTTACTAGTACTTATTCTTTAGTTACTAGTAACTAATCCAATAGTTACTAGTATCTATTCCCGTTTTACTAGTAAGTTTTCATTAGATACTAGTACCTATTCTTTAGTTACTAGAAACAGCCCTCCTCATTAGCATCTCACATCAAGTATCTTTCCCCTTCTCTCACTCCTTCATCGCTCTGCTCTCTCCTTAATCGCTCTCCCTCTCCTTCATCACTCTCCTCTCTCCTTAATCACTCCCTCTCCTTCATCACTCTCCTCTCTCCTTAATCACTCCTCTCTCCTTCATCGCTCTCCTCTCTCCTTCATCGCTCTCCTCTCTCCTTCATCGCTCTTCTCTCTCCTTCATTGACTCCTTCCTTCAACCCCCGTTTATTCTCACCACTCCTTTTTTATTCAATTTTTAACTTGAAAACAGGAACTTGGAAAGAGGAAGAGACTCCTGTATTTCCCACCACAGTCATGGTCTCCAGGGTAATGTTTTGAAATGCAACGCTGGTGTTGTGACATACATCGCGCCCACATCCTCAACACACTGCCTCAGTGTTGTGTTGTCGCACAGATACATCCATTGACATGTAAACATAAGACCAGATCGAGTCGGTATTATAAAGGGCCTGTTTCGAGACCTGAGTTGTTCTCTCTCTCTCCCGCCTCTCTCTCGGCCTCTCTCTCTTCCACGGTATCACTCCCTCGCTCCCTCCCTCCAGTCTTCCTCTCCTTCGTTCCTTGACTTTATCGTCTTCCCTCTCTCATTTCCATATTTCCCCCTCCCTCCCTCCCTCCCTCCCTCCCTCCCTCCCTCCCTCCCTCCCTCCCTCCCTCCCTCCCTCCCTCCCTCCCTCCCTCCCTCCCTCCCTCCCTCCCTCCCTCCCTCCCTCCCTCCCTCCCTCCCTCCCTCCCTCCCCTCCCCCCTCCCTCCCTCCCTCCCTCCCTCCCTCCCTCCCTCCCTCCCTCCCTCCCTCCCTCCCTCCCTCCCTCTCTAATCCTGTGTTGTCATCGACCGGCCCTCTGACCACTGGTCATTAGGCTTTAACTCACTCTGCTGTCACACCCTCTACTTATAGAGCCCTGCCTGTGTGTGTCTGATCCTGTGTGTGTCTGATCCTGTGTGTGTGTGTGTGTGTGTGTGTGTGTGTGTGCTGTCATCCCCTACTCTCCTTCTCCTGCTTTTTTTGCAAGTGTGTGTGTGTTTGTGTGTGTATGGACAGTATGTGCCTGGTGAGTTTGCGTGTGTGTTAGATGGAAGAACATTGCTGTGGAAACTTTGACCGTGGAGGTGTGTGTGTGTGCAAAAGCCTTGGAGGCTTGGTATTGCATAATCATCCAGGTGCTACTGTTTATCACTTTGCTAAGACAACACACACACACACACATACCTGTACACACACGCACATACATCTTTTGTGCTCACACAGCTCACCATCTTGAAAGCAACGCTTGATTCATTAGTAAACTAAGAGGTCCCCACTCAAGCTTTACCTTCACCTTCCCCCTCACGCTCCGAATCTCCCTCTCTTTCTGTCTATACCTCAATCTTTCTCCTACTGTCCTCTCCTTCTCTGTCCTTCCCTCTCTCTCCTTCCCCCTCTCCCTATCTCTCCCACTCTCTCCTTCCCTCTCTCTCCTTCCCCCTCCCTCTCCCTCTTTCTCCTTCCCCCTCTCCCTATCTCTCCTTGCCTCTCCTTTTCTCTCCCCCTCCCCCTCCCCCTTCCTCTCTCCCTCTCCCTCTCCCTCTCCCTCTCCCTCTCCCTCTCCCTCTCCCTCTCCCTCTCCCTCTCTCTCTCTCTCTCTCTCTCTCTCACTCTCCCTCTCCCTCTCCCTCTCACTCTCCCTCTCCCTCTCTCCCTCCCTCTCTCCCTCTCCCTCTCCCTCTCCCTCTCCTTCTCTCTCTCCCTCTCCCTCTCCCTCTCCCTCCCCCTCTCCCTCTCCCTCTCCCTCTCCCTCTCCCTCTCCCTCTCCCTCTCCCTCTCCCTCTCCCTCTCCCTCTCCCTCTCCCTCTCCCTCTCCCTCTCTCTCTCTCTCTCTCTCCCTCCCCCTCTCCTCTCATCCTAAGTCCCTGCTGACAACAGATGAACACTGGGCCACACTGTTCACACACTCGCCTGTCAACACCCACATCCCCTCTGTCTTTCCCTCCTCTCCTCCGTCTCTCCTTCCTTCCCACCATACATCTCCCTCTCTCTCTCTCTCTCTCTCTCTCTCCACCGCTGGTGGAACGCAGTGAAGATGAAAGAGAGAGAGAACGAGGGAGAGAGAGAGATCAACAGGAGCGTAGGTTCTGCTGGCTGTGTGTGTGTGTGTCCCTGTTGTCCAGACAGGGGCTGTGACCTTCGACCCCTGGCTGTAAAACTCTAATGAGACTGGTGAGGACTGGGATGTTGAGTGTGTGTGTGTGATGTTTGTTGGTCTGTTTGCTCAGAAGAGTGTAGTCCAGTGTGTTGCAATACTGTTGCATGTATGATGGTCAAGTGTGCGTGTGTGTGCGTCTGTGTGTGTGTGTTCAACCTCCTTAGACAGGAAGTGGTACCTTAGCGACGGGATCAAAACACAGGAAGTGCAAACTGCATGCCTGACATTCCAGCATTGTCTTAGAGCGCTGACACACACACACTCACTCCACACACACACACTCCACACACACACACATACACACATGTCTGATTCAGAAGGAGACAGATGATCAGACTGAGTCTGAAAAACTGCACAGATGAGCACACAAACACAGAGGTGAACTGTGAAGGACAGACAACATCCAGTAATGATGATGGCCATGCTGCAACACACTCAGCAACAACACAGTGGAATGTGGACCCCGTCCAACACTGGACACAAACCAACCAAATGTTCTTGTCCACTACAGTGGTGACTCTATGTAGCTATGGTATGTGGTGAGTTCTGACCGTGAGAGAATGTACTCTAACTCGACACTGGGTGCTGTGTAACACTGTACTGTAAACGGTCAGTTCTGAATAAAGGGAAACACACACGTAAACTCTTGTGTTCTGTAGAGTCTGTTAAACCTTTCTGCTACTAGGATCGTCCTATGCTTGCATAACATCCCTCCCTCCCTCTCTCCCTCTCTCCCTCTCTCCCTCCCTCCCTCTCTCCCTCTCTCCCTCGCTCCCTCTCTCCCTCTCTCCCTCTCTCCCTCTCTCCATCTCACACTCCTCTCCCCCTCCCTCCCTCCCTCCCTCCCTCCCTCCCTCCCTCCCTCCCTCCCTCCCTCCCTCCCTCCCTCCCTCCCTCCCTCCCTCCCTCCCTCCCTCCCTCTCTCCCTTCCTCCCTCCCTCCCTCCCTCCCTCAATCCCTCCCTCCCTCCCTCAATCCCTCCCTCCCTCCCTCTCTCCCTCCCTCAATCCCTCCCTCCCTCTTTCTCTGCCCCCCTCTCTCACTCCCTCCCCCTCTATATCTTCCACTCTCTCTCTTCCTCCCTCCCTCTCATTTTCTCTCTCTCTCCCCCCCTCTCTCTCTCTCTCTTCTCTATACTACTCTCTCTCTCTCTCTCTCTCTCCACCCTGCTACCATTCTGTTCTGACAGTGTGATACATGGGCATATTATCTCCCCATTATCACTCCCCCTCCCGTTCTCTCGCTTTGCTGCTCAGTGCTGTCAAATATTAATCAGAGCAGAGACAGGACTAATCACTCCCCTGGTTATATTAGGACCCGCAGTTCATCACATACACACACACATTCACACACCCCCACACATGCACACACACATGCACAGACACAGACACACATGCACAGACCCACACATTCACCCCCCCCCCCCCCACACAGACACACACACGCGCACACAAGAACGGTTCCACCACTCCAACACAGAGTTCGGTCCCAAAATGGAAGAAAAGAAAAGAGCAGAAAGTGAGAAGGGGAAGAAAGAGTGTGTTCTCTTCCAGATCGTGATAGTGACTGGAGGCCCTGGGGGGGAGGGAAGAGGACGGGAGGAGAAGAGGAGAAGAAAGAGAAGAGAGGGAGAGATCAGAGAAGAGAAAAATGTTGTATTGCCATGGGGGGCGCGGCCCTCCGTAACCTTGCATCAAACCTTCTCCTTTAATCCTTTCTTTTGTCACTCTCTCTCTCTCTCCCCCCCCCTCTCTCTCTCTCTCTCTCTTTCTATCTATGTCTATGTCTCTGTCTCTCTCTCTGGGACCTCCATCCCATCTCTTTGCCTAAAGTGGAACTGGTTAAAGAGAAGCATTCAGAATCTGATTTCAGAGAGGAAAGGGGCTGGGGGGGGGGGGGGGGGGTTCGAGTGTGCATGAGGAGAGATAAAGGGATAAGAGTTAGCGTGAAGTAGGGTAAGAGTGTGGCGGAAATCCTCAGGGCACTGCTGCAGACGCAGCTGTTTCACTGTCTCACGCCTGTCCAGATGTTGAGGAGAGAGGGAGGGAGAGAGAGAGACATAGAGAGAGGGGGGGAAAGAGGGAGAGAGGGGGAGAGGGAGAAATGAGAGAGAGAGTAAGAGAAAGAGAGTGTAGGAGAGAGTAAGAGAGAGGGTGAGTCCAGGAGATTATCTGGCGTGTGACCCTTTGATAGGGCTGGGGGTGTTTGTCTGAGTGGCCCAGTGCTCTCTCTCACACACACACACACACACACACACACACATCCTCATACATGCACACATGTCACGCACTACCCATATACACACACAGGTACACACATCCTCAAGGTATTGGACACATTCCTTTACAGGATGTTTTGAGAGTGAAAGGATGACCCCTTATCAGAGGAACTATGTTGATAGGGGCCCCCACACACACATGTGTGAGTGTGTGTGTGCGAGTGTGTGTGACTATATGTTTGTATGTGTGTGTGACTATATGTTTGTATGTGTGTGTGTGTGTGAGTACTGTATGTGTGACTATATATGTGTGTGTGACTATATGTTTGTATGTGTGTGTGTGTGTGAGTACTGTGTGTGTGTGTGTGTGACTATATGTGTGTGTGACTATACGTGTGTATGTGTGTGTGTGTGTTTGACTATACATGTGTATGTGTGTGTGACTACATACGTGTGTGTGACTATATGTGTATGTGTGTGTGTGTGTGAGTACTGTGTGTGTGTGTGACTATATGTGTATGTGTGTGTGTGTGAGTACTGTGTGTGTGTGTGACTATATGTGTATGTGTGTGTGTGTGAGTACTGTGTGTGTGTGTGACTATAAGTGTATGTGTGTGTGTGTGAGTACTGTGTGTGTGTGCTGCATTAAGCTGCAGCAGCAGCTGTGTCATGGTCAGCAGCACGGTCACAGCACCCCGCTAACAACACACGCGCTTAACCCTGCGGCAACACCACGGAGGTGTGTGAGTGTGTGTGTGCGTGTGCGTGTGTGTGTGAGCGTGTGAGTGTGTGTGTGTGCATGTGTGAGTGTGTGTGTGAGAGAGCGTGTGAGCGCATGAGGTGGAAAGAGAAACATCTCCTGTTCCACCTGCCGATCCATTTGTTTCAGACAGAAAAAAGAGAGAGGGGGAGGAAGAGAGACAGACAGAGAGAGAGGGGGGAGAGAGGAGGAGAGACAGACAGAGAGAGGGGGGAGAGAGGAGGAGAGACAGACAGAGAGAGAGGGGGGAGAGAGGAGGAGAGACAGACAGAGAGAGGGGGAGAGATGAAGAGAGACAGACAGAGAGAGAGGGGGAGAGAGGAGGAGAGACAGACAGAGAGAGGGGGGAGAGAGGAGGAGAGACAGACAGAGAGAGAGGGGGGAGAGAGGAGGAGAGACAGACAGAGAGAGAGGGGGGAGAGAGGAGGAGAGACAGACAGAGAGAGAGGGGGGGGAGAGAGGAGGAGAGACAGACAGAGAGAGAGGGGGGGGAGAGAGGAGGAGAGACAGACAGAGAGAGAGGGGGGGGGAGAGAGGAGGAGAGACAGACAGAGAGAGAGGGGGGAGAGAGGAGGAGAGACAGACAGAGAGAGGGGGGGAGAGAGGAGGAGAGACAGACAGAGAGAGGGGGGGGGGAGAGAGGAGGAGAGACAGACAGAGAGAGAGGGGGGAGAGAGGAGGAGTGACAGACAGAGAGAGGGGGGAGAGAGGAGGAGAGACAGACAGAGAGAGAGGGGGGAGAGAGGAGGAGAGACAGACAGAGAGAGAGGGGGAGAGAGGAGGAGAGATAGACAGAGAGAGAGGGGGGGAGAGAGGAGGAGAGATAGACAGAGAGAGGGGGGAGAGAGGAGGAGAGATAGACAGAGAGAGAGGGGGGAGAGAGGAGGAGAGACAGACAGAGAGAGAGGGGGGAGAGAGGAGGAGAGACAGACAGAGAGAGGGGGAGAGAGGAGGAGAGACAGACAGAGAGAGGGGGGGAGAGAGGAGGAGAGACAGACAGAGAGAGGGGGAGAGAGGAGGAGAGACAGACAGAGAGAGAGGGGGGAGAGAGGAGGAGAGATACACAGAGAGAGGGGGGGGGGAGAGAGGAGGAGAGATAGACAGAGAGAGAGAGGGGGAGAGAGGAGGAGAGATAGACAGAGAGAGAGGGGGGAGAGAGGAGGAGAGATAGACAGAGAGAGAGGGGGGGAGAGAGGAGGAGAGATAGACAGAGAGAGAGGTAGAGGTAGACAGACCAGACAATAAATGAGTGTTAAGTGACTAATCCTAACAACCCTGACCCTGGAACAATGAATCTAACAACCAACCTTGTCTCTTACTGTATAACTCGCCATTAGCCAGCTTTTCCATTGTTCACAATCAGAAAGCTATTGTGTGCATGTGTGTGTGTGAGTGTGTGTGTGTTTACCCGTGTGTGTGAGTGTGTGTGGGTGTGTGTGTGTGTGCTGGGGGACTTTTCCTAATTGTCCTCTGTCAGTGGGGTGTTAACCTGTGTTGTGTGTTCTGTGTTCTGTGTTCTGTGTTCTGTGTTGTGTGTTCTGTGTTCTGTGTTCTGCGTTCTGTGTTCTGTGTTGTGTGTTGTGTGTTGTGTGTTCTGTGTTCTGTGTTCTGTGTTGTGTGTTCTGTGTTGTGTGTTGTGTGTTGTGTGTTGTGTGTTGTGTGTTGTGTGTTGTGTGTTGTGGACGAGGGCAGGGCCCACCCGGGTCAGTCTCCCTGCAGGAGCTGACCTGGGCACCAGGCAAGGGTGTGTGTGTCTGTTTGTCTTTCTGTGGGTGTGCGATGCATGTGTGTTCCTGCCGGACAAAAGCGTTTCACAAACAGTTTACAGAGCTGTCTCCGTCTGGGTGCGTGTGAATATTTGCCCGACCCTGCCTTTGTACTGTTTTTGTCCAGAGTGGTTGATGTGTCTGCTCTCTCTCTCTCTCTCTCTCTCTCTCTCTCTCTCTCTCTCTCTCTCTCTCTCTCTCTCTCTCTCTCTGTCTCTCTCGAGCTCACTCTCAGGCTTCTATGTTGTACACAGAAGTCAATTTCTATGTTCTTCACCAAACTCTCTTGCTAACTCTTTCTTTCTCTCCTCCTCATCCCTCCGTCTCTCTCTCTCTCCTCATCCCTCCTCATCCCTCCGTCTCTCTCTCTCTCCTCATCCCTCCTCATCCCTCCGTCTCTCTCTCTCTCCTCATCCCTCCGTCTCTCTCTCTCTCCTCATCCCTCCGTCTCTCTCTCTCTCCTCATCCCTCCGTCTCTCTCTCTCTCCTCATCCCTCCGTCTCTCTCTCTCTCCTCATCCCTCCGTCTCTCTCTCTCTCCTCATCCCTCTCTGTCACGTCTCCCAGACTGAGTGTCTCTTTGAGGTTAACACGCTTCACCCACGAGTGTGTGTGACCCTGTGTGTGTGACTACGTGTGTGTGTGTATGTGTCTGAAACTCTCAGTCTGCTTCTCCTTTGTAACCTCGAATCTTATAAAACACACACAGTACACACACACACACACACACACACACACACACACTAATAGCACGAACACACACAGTACAGTACACACACACACACTTGATAACACAGTGCAGGCCAAGTCAAACATCACAAACTGCACTCTCATCAAAACCTTTTTCTCTCCCTCTCCCTCTTATATACTCGTCTTATCCACCTCCCTTTCTCCCTCGCGTCCCTCCCTGATCACTGAGGAAACTCCGCCCCCTAGAGGCTGGCAGCGGGAGCGCAGGAGACAGGCTCCTCCTGAGTGACTCTCAGGCTGCACTTCCTGCTTCTGTCCTCCAGAGGGCAGGAGAAGACAGCAGCACGCAGTGGAAGTTCGTCTCATGCCCTCCCGCCTCATGCCCAAGCTGTCCAACGGTAAATTAAGAGGGTCAAAAATACGAAATCGCGAATTATTTTACGGATGGAGTTAGAGTTTAGTTCGTGAGCAAGTTTGTTGCAATACATTGAAAAAACGTTTTATCAATAGGCCTATATTATTTGCGGATTTCTGGATGTTATTGTTCTGTTCCTGATGTTAACGTAGGATTTGATGAAACCTGCGATGTCCTTCATCTTTTTGTGATTTTCCTTAAGGTACACATCAGTGTCTTTAAAAAAAAGAACATACCGCAGGTGACAAAATGCACGGTGTGCTGTACCGACCATCATTGTGCCTAACCTTAACCTCTACCTCTGCTACGACTCCTGGCCTTAAACTAATCCTAACCACAACCGTCGTTGGACGTCTAAACTCAACCGGGCCTTCCAGGCTGCAGCCATAGAATGGATTTTAGTTTGTAGTCTAGCTAAAACATACACCAAAGAAGGAAGGAAATAGCGGACCAGACGAGCTTTTATTTTGAAAAGTAGAGGCATGAGACGGGAGGGTATGAGACGGGAGGCTGCAGCCAAACACTCTTGGAGATTCCAGAGGTGTTACACAGTAATGAGTCATATTTGTTGTTGAATATGTCTTGTAACTCTTATCCTCTCTCTCTCTCTCTCTCTCTCTCTCTCTCTCTCTCTCTCTCTCTCTCTCTCTCTCTGTCTCAGACACACACACACACACTCTTTCTTTATCTCTGTTTATCTCTCTTTCTTCCCTCATCTCTTCATCTGTCCCTCTCTCCAACCTGTGTGTGTGTGTGTGTTTGACTCTTTTAAACTATCAACCACAGCTTGGGCAACAAGTTAACCTAGCACTTGACTTTACAGTAAAGGACTAAAGATATCAGACAGCCTTGAATGAGGAAATGGAAAACCGTCTTGACAGCATAACGGTCATTCTTGTACAATATGTAAATGTCCTGAAGAGGAAGGAAGCTGTACTCTGAGCTTCTTTACTGTTTATTCTGAGTACTTAGAACCATCAACCACAGACTTCACCCTCACTGTTCAGAACAACACACTGCCAGCAAGTCCACCAACCCCACTCCTCCCTTCCTCTCTGTAAGTACCATCGACGTGAACGCCTCTTAGAACACAGTTGTCTTCATTGGTTTAATGTTATTTCATATGTATTGATTATGATTTAAATATGTCTTCATTTTGTGGTAAACAGATGTGTTTTGATATTTTACTCAGTTAACATGAGGCTTGCTGTAAATAGGAAGATAATACATACTGTATACTGGTTATATACAAGTTCCAATCACACCTGTGTTTGCGTTTACTGTCATGAAGGTTCAGCACTTTCAATGTGAGCTGGTTTGGTGGGAGAGAGCCAATAGCAAAGTCTAAAATAGTGTAAATCCCGCCCCTTCTGCATCTGATTGGCTGAAGTCCTAGCCCCTCCTCCAGAGTCCTGGGGTTCTAAAGCATTTTGGCGAGGCTGTATCCTGTATTAGGGGAACACCAAGGATTCAGTTATAAGTGTGTATTCTGTATTAGAGGAACACCAGGACAAGTGTTCAGTTATTAGTGTGTTTTGTTGACCTCTGTTGTGTCTGTCAGACTGCAGGGTGGTGATGCAGCTATGGAGTTGAGAACTACAGGAAGTGTGTTTGTAGTCTTCCTCTGGTCTGTGGCAGGTATCTATGACCTTGTTTATCTTACTTTAACTTTGACCTTTAACCTTAGTCCTTATTAGAAGGATGGTCCAAGGTCTACTTAAACCATCACCAACTAGGTTTATCAATCAAATATTGTAAAACTTATTTTTGAAAAACACATCATCTAACACTGAGACAAATTAATTTAACATATGTTAATATATTTGTATTCATGAAAATTATCTCTTTTATTGTTGAGAAATGTTTTGTATTTTGCCAAACACAAAGCTTTTCATAAATGCTGAAGTAGTTTTGTGCTGAGACTTGTACTCTGTACTGTCTATGTTGTTACACCTCTCTTCTGTGGTCTCCTTTCCTCTAAACTCAGCTACTTCATCAAGGTGTTAACACCCCCATTCATACTTCTGACAATAGCAACATTAGCAGTCATGTGATCAACTGGCAGGGTTAAAAACCCATCGTGTCAGCATGTCTGATACGACAGTGTTAGCACACTGAGCTAAAGCCCTTCCCTCACCTGAGGGAGCTAACCTAACACTCTGAACCACCTCTGCTAGCGCTGCATGTGAGCCAGTAGGTTTGTGCTTCCTCTAATGTGCTGGTGATGTGTGACTGTGTTGCAGTGGTGCTGGGTCAGCCTGGCTGGGGAGTGACTTACACCCTCCAGAGAGTCTGTGCCTTGAGAGGCTCATCAGTGGACCTGTCCTGCTCCTATACTTACCCCAGAGGTCTCACAGTCACTAAAACACTGTGGTTTACCACATGGAAGATCTATAGATTGTATCCCGATGACCTGAGTCTGGACCCAGAGTATGCAGGTCGTGTGCAGTACCGTGGGGATAACAAGAGTGAAGCAACCCTGACGATCACAGACCTGAGAGAGAGAGACGCTGCTGTGTACAAGTTAAGGATTATAACAGACAAACAAGGAGGGAAATATGCTGTTGAACCAGGAGTCACTCTCTCTGTTACAGGTACAGTTAAACTATATGTGTTGCTCTGATGTCTGTGTGTATTCTGAATGTTACTGTTTAGTTATTTTAAAACATTAATATAGAACCTTTATCAACCTCCTACAGTCTGTCCCAGCTGTGTACAACACCTATATTCCTGATGTGCTCTAACTGCATCTGATCTAAGTGTGGAGCTCAAAAGCCAACAGTAGCTGGAGTGTGTCACTCACTAGTCTCTGCTGTCACTGACAGGGGTGGTGCTGAATATTGTTCTGTACTAAGACTCTGACTTTGTGACCTGAGGACAGGGCTTGTATCACTGTTAGATGACTGCTGTTGTTTCTGACCCCAGGTCTTCAGGTGGAAGTGACTCCGTCCACAGTGATGGAGGGACAGAGGGTGACCCTGACCTGTAGCTCCACCTGTCGTCTGACTGGTAACTCCTCCTACATCTGGTACAAGAACAACCAAACCAGGTCAGAGACCCAACAGAAGCTCCTTTACCTGGACCCAGTCAGCAGTGAGGATGCAGGCAGATATTCCTGTGCTGTGACAGAACACCAGCATCTCCGCTCTCCTGAAGAGACTCTCAATATTACATGTAAGGCTCCCAGAGTTTATAAATGACCTCAGTCAACCCTGTCTTCTAACTTCAAGCTGTTCATCTCTTTATTACTACTATACTCTATATTGCCCCAGATAAGCCAAGGAATGTATCAGTGTCAGTCAGTCCCTCTGGTGAAGTAGTGGAGGGCAGTTCAGTGACTCTGACCTGCAGCAGTGATGCTAACCCACCAGTGCAGACATACACCTGGTACAAGGAGAACATCACCTCATCTAAATCATCTGGACAGAGCTACACCATCACTAACATCAGCTCTGAGGACAGTGGAGGATACTACTGTCAGGCTGGGAATACAGTAGGAGCTACAAACTCCTCTGTTGTAAAGATCACTCTGATCATTAGAACAGGTAGGAAAATGATATAAATACATATCCACCATGGTTTACCACATTCCAAAGGCTTTTTTGTCACCATATGATGTACAGTGCAGGCCTGGTTTCCCCTGTTGTGTTGTTCAGGGATCTCAACAGCTCAGGCTGCAGCAGCAGGAACCACAGTCTCTGTTCTCCTGGCCGTCATCCTCCTCTCTGCCTGCCTCCTCTGCAGGTGAGGAAGGGACTGTCGCTACCTGAAATATGATGCCAAAGTTTTCATAACTTCAAAGAAAATAGTTTATGGACTAATACAGAGCAGTATTTATTTTATTTTCTAAAACTGGTTGTTCCCATCCTTGATTGTGATTGGCTATATCGCATTCCATGCCGTTGTAAAATCTAGCATAACCTCACAGGTTGTCCTCATAACATTCTTTAACATTCCATATTACTGCGCATCGAATATTTCAAATTGAAAAAGACGGCAAAGATGTCCATCTGGCTGTTAGGTGGCAACGATTTATGTAGGAACTATACTTTGTAGTAGCGGAAGAATGACTGTTTATTATTAAACTATTTTGTTTCTAATTGTTTTTATTGATGAAACCATATCAAATATTTGTAGTAACAGTTTTAGAAAAGCAATAAGCCCCGCGAGTCCGTGGTTTACGCTTCGCGTCGTGCCTAACAACTCCCCTTAGCTGTTCTAAAATCAGCGTATAAACCACGGCCTCTTGGGGCTTATTGCTTAATGTAACCACATAAGTATGTTAAGTGATCATGATTATTGATGTATTCATTGTGTAGATGTATTTACCTGTAAAGGTGGTACAATTGTATTGATTGACAGATTTTGTGTCATTTTATGAATTATTTCCATAGGAAGAAGAAGACCAACTGCAATAATTCCAAGAACCCAGTCAATAATGGACAGGTGCGTGTGTGTGTTTGTTTGTTACTGCTTGCTTGTGGTTGTTTGTGGTGATTTAAATCAAAGTTATTCTGTCAGAAATATTAATCTATCAAGCATTGCTCAGCCAGTCGGTGAACAAGTTTAAGAAAGTTTTATTACTTGCAGCCGGACGCAAGGAGACAAAACATCATACGCCATTGTGCTACAAAGTTTGTCTGCTAGCATGTTGCGCTAGCTAGCTATTTAAACACAAGCACTCTTGACTGTCATTGGTTAAGACCAAGCATGCAAATGTTCCATGGCTCTTCTTTCATTGGCTCCTTTGCATAGACTTGTGTGTGTGAAAACTTACAGAGTTCTCTGACCCTGGGCTTGACCATATGATTCACTCAGCACAGATAAGGTTATTTATTGCACCTCTAGTAAGATAATGGTCAGCCTAGGTCAGAAACTTACGTATGCCTCGTGTTACCCAAAGTTCAGATTTGGGGGCAGGCTTCTCTCTACACACAAGGAATGCTGAACACAGAATCCTTCTTATACAGGATAAATGTGTTACATCTTCAATTTTTACAACATATACGTGTGCTTGTTATCAGCAAGGTATACTACAGTTATACACCTCCACCTATAGTGAAGGTAACTCATGTCCTCATGTTGTCTATCAGGATGTCTCCAGCTGTATTAACTGCTGACTGCATCTCCACCAGATCCCTCTCTCTCCTCAGACAGTCCAAGCTGACCCCAGCAGTGACACGTACACAGCTCTGAACTTGAAGAACACGTCACCTGACTATGACACACTTCCTGTGAGTCTCCTGTCATCACACGCTCTTTAGGTTGAGCTGAGTTTAATTAAGCAGTATTCCCTGTGTTCTACAGTAGTAACTTCAGTGTGAAGGCCTGTAACCTCTGTGTGTGTGTTTACATGTGTGTGTGTGTGTACATGTATGTGTGTGTGTGTTTACCAGAATGTTAGAGACTCCTCCAGTGATACGTACTCTTCTCTGGACATGAGGACCAGGTCTTCTGACTACGACACACTGGCTGTAAGTCCTTCATCTGTTACTGTGTTTGGGTTCTGGAGAGAAGGACAAGGATGGATTGGAATTAAGGAAACTGTCATTTGTTTTTCACTGTTGTGTTCTGTGTATGCCTGTGTTGGTGTGTGTGTGTGTATGTATGTGTGTGTGTGTGTGTGTGTGTGTATGTGTGTGTGTGTTTGTGTGTGTGTGTTTGTGTTTCAGAGTGTGAGAAGGACTGGAGCAGAGATCTAGAACTCTCCATTTGGAACAAGGAGCTACAACCCCAATCCAAAGATTTAGGCCCCGTCCACACTAGCCCGGGTAAATACAAATACGCGTATTCGAATAGAAAACTATCTCCGTCCACACTAGCGTTTTCATATCGTTTTCCAGGTTGCTTAGGGAGGACATGGTTGCTTAGGCATCCTGCAAGGAATTAAAGAAACTGTACTTTGTTGTTCACTGTTGGGTTCTGTTTATGCCTGTGTTGTTGTGTATCTGTGTGTGTGTGTGTGTGCATGTTCATGAGTGTGTGTGTGTGTGTGTGTCTGTGTGTGTGTGCATGTGTTTCAGAGCTTGAGAAGGACTGGAACAGAAATCTGGAACACTCTATTTGGAACAAAGAACCATGGATATGTATAAAGTCAGAGGTGTCGTTATGCCACAGCATACTTATGAATAATTATGTTACGTTAGCATAACGACATCTCTGACATTGCTCACAAACCAATCCGTAAAAAAATCGGTTGAAAATTGAGCAAGTTATGGTCATTTAAAAAGTACATGTAGCATCAACACAATGTTATGGGTGAGCGAGTTGACTGTAGCAAGATGGCCGTCATGTGCGGACGTTCGAATCAGTTGTCCGGCAACGCGGACGAGACATCTAGTGTCTACGACCCCAAACCAAATATTTAAAAGAATTCCATGCTGTAATCACATTACGACATCACAGTTCAACTGTTCTTGCAGTAGAACCAAAATCAGATGCCAGAGCAGTCTCTGTTCAGAATCTAAATAAAGGGACTAAATCGAATGTTGAGAATCAGTTTAATCAAGTTCAAGTTATTTTATTGTGTTATGAATTGTCATGGTTTTTACACAGAACAATGAAATTATTAGCAAGTAGGTTCTTGATGATAATAACAAAATATATAAATAATAATAATAATCACAATAATAATAGTAAAACAATATTATGAATATGACTAATATACTAATAATATTATAAATATTATAATGTGTATACTATTGGTGATATGTTTAATACATGAATATAACTTTTTTTTAATTGTTAGAATTAAAAAGTATTTTGTGTGATTTGAGCAACTTCATATTGGCATAATTGCAGGCTTGCTTTACAATCCTGTTGCTCAAAAGATACAATGTTTTCTAAACCCAAACAACATAGAAAGTAAAATTGTATGATTTAATTCTGGAGCTTTTTAGTTAATATTGCTAATAGTGATTACTTCTTGGCTAATATTAGATTTATTTTCATGATTGTTTGTTGAGTTTTTGTTATTTTAAGGGTGAAGTTTTTTTTTTGTTAATGTGAGAAAAAAAAGTAAACTATTTTAAGACTTTTTAAATGATTTTGGAGTTTATTAAATGCTGACTGCTGTATAGATTGCGTATTTTAAAAAGGGTTTTGGCTTTTTGCATTTTAAGATATTTTGAAGATCCGCTTAGTTTAGAGAGTCCATGTGTACCTGGAGATGCTAAATGAACCCTCCTGATAGTTTGAGCATCTACAGGGGACAAATGATAGTAATAATTATTTATCAAATAAGGTCAAACAAATATTCAAATTACAGGTTGAGGTCTGTCTATTAAATAAACCTTTTTGCTAAATGTTTTTACATAATTTATTATGTAATTGACAGATAACAAAAAAAACTGTAGGAGTGGTTGGTATCAACACACACATTTCTGGCTCTCCTCCACGGGAACTCCTGTTTTGTGTATGACAACATCTCAGCCACAACCCTGAACCCTGTCCCTGTTGTCCACACACAGACACACACACAAACACACAGACACACACACACACACACACACACAGAGACACAAACACACACACACAAACACACACACACCGACACACACACACAAACACACACAGACACACACACAGACACACACACAGGCCAGCAGGATGACGTCCACTACGCCAGCGTCGACTTCTCTCGCTCCAAGGCTCTGTTCGAAAACTTAGACAGCTGTCTTAATCCTTGATGTCTTACTAGACAGGTGTCTAACGAGACAGCTCTCTTCGGGGTAAGGTATCTTAAAAACCATTGTTTTCGAACAGCCTATTAAGACAGGATGTACGTCATCGCGCTGTGTGTACTTATGTGCTCACACTAGCGCGCTTTGTCGGACGGCAGTCAATTGCATTGAGTTTATTGTCACACTAAGTCAAGTTAAGCTGTATTTACACTTGTGTTAGATATAGGCTCAATAGCTCATAACATTTGTGTTTGTATTTCACTCATTTGATAGGATTATGATAAAACGCAGCAACTAGCCAGTGTCTGCACTGCACGGCGATGCTAGCTACTGTACGTTATCGAAAAGTTGGAGCAAATTTACTAATTAGGAGTGTCATCAATAAAATAAGTATATTTTCAGCAACTACACTGCCCACTTCTCGATGCATTTTTATTCAGATGATGATTTACAAGTAACGTTTAGCTAAAATATGAATTGTAAAAACGTAGAGCAATGGCGGTCAAAGGATTCTGTTTAACTTGTTGCTCACGGTAACCCCGCGCTTATGAGTTATGGGTAATACGTGCCACCATTAAGACAGCAAGGCAGCTCATATGCTCTCTTAAAAAATGACCGTTATGTGACGTATTTCAAGGTATCTTATTAGACAGGAAGAGAAGATTTAAGACATTTCGAACAGACCTCGCCGTCTTAAAAGGAAGGAAGGAAGGAAGGACGCATTTTAAGAGTTTTCGAACAGAGCCCAAGACCCAGGACGTCCCCCTCTACTCCACCATCCAATCAGTGCAGCCCCAGAACCAGGAAGAGGATGTGCAGTATGCTGCTGTGAAGCTCAACCATCTCAGTCCTGCCCCCTGGTGAGCATATCATGTCATTACATCTGATAGAACAGGTGTGCACACACTCTCCCTGCACCTCAAACACACTTTTTCTTTTAGTACGTACTGCAGCTGTCCTCACAAAGTACGTACTACTGTTGCATGCAGTGTGCACACTATTGGGACACACAACCTTATCATAACATTGCTCCTTGAACCACAGAGGTCAGGACCCATCGCCCTGACCTCTGTGGTAATGAAGTCTTTTGGGCGCCTTCTTGTGCTGGCACACCTCAAATCCATCACAGACCCTTTCCTGGACCCACTGCAGTTTACACTGATAGAGTGAGAGATAGTGAGAGAGACTGATAGTGTGAGAGATAGTGAGAGAGACTGATAGTGAGAGATAGTGAGAGAGACTGATAGTGTGAGAGATAGTGAGAGAGACTGATAGTGAGAGATAGTGAGAGAGACTGATAGTGTGAGAGATAGTGAGAGAGACTGATAGTGTGAGAGATAGTGAGAGAGACTGATAGTGAGAGATACTGAGAGAGACTGATAGTGTGAGAGATAGTGAGAGAGACTGATAGTGAGAGATAGTGAGAGAGACTGATAGAGAGAGATAGTGAGAGCGAGAGAAAGACTGGTTTGGTACTTCCAATGATTACATGTTTCACATATGCTGAGGAGAGTGCTCATGTGGACCGCGCACACATGCGTGCACGTGCACACACACACACAAACGCACACTCTGGTGTGATCAATCACAAAGCCCATGCACGTAAATGGTCAAATATCAAAGTTGCTGCAGAACAAATTGGCTTATCAAGGACATGTCCTCTGTGCATAATCCTCTTCCCTCTGTTTTCCTTTGAGATAAATCAAAGAGTGTGTGTGTCTGTGTGTGTGTGTGTGTGTGAAAGAGAGAGAGATAGAGAGAGGACAGCAAGTTGGCATGAGAATGGATAGAGTGCAAATGTTTAATGTGTTTGCTGCATGTGTGAGTGTGTGAGTGTGGGTGGGTGTGAGTGTGTGTGAGTGTGTGTGAGTGTGTGTGAGTGTGAGTGTGTGTGAGTGTGGGTGAGTGTGAGTGTGTGTGAGTGTGTGAGTGTGGGTGTGTGTGAGTGTGTGTGAGTGTGTGTGAGTGTGGGTGAGTGTGAGTGTGTGTGAGTGTGTGAGTGTGGGTGTGTGTGAGTGTGTGTGAGTGTGTGTGAGTGTGAGTGTGTGAGTGTGTGAGTGTGAGTGTGTGAGTGTGTGAGTGTGAGTGTGTGTGTGAGTGTGTGTGAGTGTGTGTGTGAGTGTGTGTGAGTGTGGGTGAGTGTAGTCCAGTCTCAGTGCTATCTGTAGGGCCAGCGCTGAGCTGTCACCAAGCCCACACACTGCGGATGGATCACTGCCTCTCAAACGCGTTCGCAACCATTAATCAACTAGATAACACACACACGTGCACACACACACACCCGCATGCATGCACACACACACACACACACACACACACACACACACACACACACACACACACACACACACACACACACTGGTAAACACCCAAACAGAGAGACAGACATACTGTACACCCATACAAACAATATGTAGACACAACCACACAGACACACACAGATAAACACGTGCAGACATACACTTGGGCTCCACAAAGAGAAGATCACAGCAGGATGAATCCATAGTTTTTAATGAAACAGAATCACTTGACAGAGTCACCTGACAGAATCACCTGACAGAGTCACCTGACAGAGTCACGTGACAGAGTCACCTGACAGTCACAGGTCCCCATGTGACCAGAAACCCTGAAAATGCTACTTAATGCAAATTAATTACACTTAATTACATGTCAATAAGCCTTGTGTATTTGAAATGGATGTGACATTCAGAGATGAGACAGTTAACCAACAGAGGATATTAGAATCAGTCACTGTTCTGATTGTTCTGATGGGAAAATGTTTCCTCCAGAACCGTCATGGTCTCTCTCCCCCTCTCCCTCTCCCTCTCCCTCTCCCTCTCCCTCTCCCTCTCCCTCCCCCTCCCCCCTCCCCCTCTCCCTCTCCCTCTCCCTCTCCCTCTCCCTCTCTCTTTCTCTCTCTCTCCCTCCCTCTCCCTCTCCCTCCCCCTCCCTCTCCCTCTCCCTCTCCCTCTCCCTCTCCCTCTCCCTCTCCCTCTCCCTCTCCCTCTCCCTCTCCCTCTCCCTCTCTCTCTCTCTCTCTCTCTCTCTCTCTCTCTCAGGCTTCTATGTTGTACACAGAGTAGTCTGAGGCCAGGGTAACATGCAGTTGCCACAGGAACTGATTGACAGGTCTCTTGACTCCGCCCCCAAGAGCCTTGGCCTCGCGCACCATGAGGTGCACGTCCTCGTTGTCAAGGAGACGCACCAAGTCGCCCTCGTGGTCACGGTAGTTCAGGGCGATGTCGTCCACCTTGAAGACATCTCTGGAGGGGAGATAGAGGGGTGGAGATGGGGGGGTGGAGGGATGGAGAGGGAGGGATGGAGAGAGAGGGGTGGAGAGAGAGGGGTGGAGAGGGAGGGGTGGAGAGAGAGGGATGGAGAGAGAGGGGTGGAGAGAGAGGAATGAAGAGGGAGGGGTGGAATGGGTAAAAGAAAGGGGAGAGATGGTTGGGTGAGAAAACAAGAACAAAAGTAATAAGTAGAGATGAATTAACTTCAATAAACTCTCTCCTCCTTCCCCCCCACTCTCTCTCTCCCTCCAAAACAATAATGAACCAATGAGATCAGATTATGAGGAGAGAAAGGAGGGATGGAGGGAGAGAGGGAGGGAGGGATGGAGGGAGAGAAAACAATCATGAGATTCAACTAATAATGAGAAAATTATAACGAGACATTAATGGGCCAGATAATAAAAGAGGGAGGGAAAGAGAGAGGCAGAGGGAGGGAGAGAGAGAGAGAAGTAAGGAGAGAGAGAGAGAGAGAGAGAGAGAGAGAGAGAGGGAGGGAGGGATGGAGGGATGAGAAGTAAATGAGCGCCTGGTTTATTGGGAGTGTGGCGTAGGGTTAGAGAGGTCCCCCAGCTTATTTCGTTGCTGCCACGTGATTGGCTGGGTGCTTCCAGCAGTGCATTGTGGGTAAAACAACCCTGGTCCTCGGGGTGGGGAGGTCTATCACAGGATCTCATATGTACAGTTTGGTTTGTTTCTCAGCCTGTGGACCAACCAACAGTCTACAGGCTTATACATCTGTACCTGTTTTAGTGCTGTTTGTAATTTATTATACAGTTCTACAGTCTTCTAGAACACGTGTTATCTACCGTGTTCTAGAATAAGAGTTGCACTGTTCCAAGGTGTTGTAGACCCACCTTCATATGGGGTTCTAGAACAAGTGGTAAACTGTTCTACAGTGTTCTAGAATGACTGTTATGACGGTGTTCGAGACTATGAGCTATATGTTCCATGGCGTTCTAGAACGAGTGTACCGTCATGTGGATATGTGTAATATGGTATTCTAGAATCAGGAGTAGGCTATTGTAGAAAGAGAGGGTTCCTTACCTCATCCTGGCCAGCAGCTCCTTGTATGACGGCTGGATGGAAATGTCCTCTTCAACACAAACATCTCTAGTGTAAGGATAAAACACATGTGATACTGACATTCATGCATGGAAGGTCTGTGTATTACGCGCACACACACACACCTGGTGTCGACGCCCTGGGGCGTCATCAGGTAGCAGCGGAGGCAGCTGTAGGACCCCGCCCCTGAGGCCCCACCCTCCCCATCTGAGCCGTCATCTGGGAGGGGCTTGATGATTTTCACAAAGGATTCTGGGAAAATCCCCGTCTGATTCTTCACCGTACCCTGAGGGAGAGAGAGAGAGAGAGAGAGAGAGAGAGAGAGAGAGAGAGAGAGAGAGAGAGAGAGGGAGGGGGCATAGAAAGACAGACAGGGGGAGAGAGAGAGACAGAGAGAGACAGAGAGAGAAAGAGAGAGAGAGAGAGAGAGAGGGAGGGGGCATAGAAAGAGAGACAGGGGGAGAGAGAAAGATACAGTGAGAAGGATAACAATTTGTATAAAAAAGAGAAAAGCAGAGAGTGAGTGAGAGGGAGGGATGGACAGACAGAGGGAGGGGGAAAGGGGGAGAGAGGGAGAGAGGGAGAGATTGTGTATAAAAAGGCATTTTATGAGCTAATCACCATGATTCTAGTCCTGGACTGATTTAATCTGCCTCCACAGACCCACAGTAAAGTGCTGAGCACTAGACAGCTTCACTACAGAGGTGTGTGTGAAAACACACACACACACACACTTTAATACACTAAAGCTTCTTATTGTTATTCTTTCTTTTCTTGAAAGAAAATGGAGAATCGTGTGAGAGACAATCACTCTCAGAAGAACAAAGGGGATCTGAACCAGCAATGCTACTGTTGACCCCTGACCTCTGATCCCAGGTTGACCTTCAGAACTCTGATTAAAACCATTACTGCCCCCTACTGGTCCACTTGAAGTGTTTGAGCAGCCTCCATCTTCACTCCCAGCTCCATCCTTTCCTAACTCCCTCTCTTGCTCCTCCCTTCCCTTCCTCCCTCCTTTTCCTCCATCCCTCCAACCCTCTAACTCACGCTCCTCCCTTACTCACTCCCTTCCTCTCTCCTCGCTCCATCTCACCTCCAGCCAGTCTGCGTTGACTCTCCGCAAGAGGAAGATCACTTCTCCAGCCTTCAGGTCCAGCTCCAGTCTCCCACTGCCCCTGAAGTCGAACACCACCTAGGACACGAACGCGCAGGCAGGCACAAAGTAACACACACACACTCGCACACACAAGCACAGAGTAACACACACGCACGCACACGCACACAAGCACAGTTGTAAAAGGAGAGTGGGGAAGCGAAGCGTTGGAAACCAAACGGAAAGAGAAGAAGAGAAGAGACAGAGAGAACACACAGGTAAGACTGGATTCATCTGGTACTTTACCTTGACTGGCTGAATAGGAGAGAGAGGGATGAAAGAAACCGGGTGAAAGAAAGAGAGAAAGGGAGGGAGAGAGAGTGAAAAAGAGAGAGGAAGACAGAGAGAGAAAGAGACGGTGACAGAGAATGAGAGGGAGACAGAGAAGAGGGTAGATGTGTCTGAATAGACAGTTTATGAGCTTAACATTGTAGCGCTCGAAGAGATATGGAGAGGAAGAGAGGGTGAGAGAGAGAGAGAGAGAGAGAGAGAGAGAGGGTGAGAGAGAGAGAAGAGAGAGAGAGAGGGGAGAGAGAGGGAGAGAGGGTGAGAGAGAGAAAAGAGAGAAAGCAAGAAAGAGAAAAAATGAGAGAGACAATAAGCCAGGAGTTATGGAGGGAGACAGCGGGAGAGTTGATGAAAAGATCAAAGTTTCCACACTAGTACAGAAACCTGAAAGGAAAATAGAGAGAGGTAAAAAAGGCAAGTGAGGGATGGGGGGGTGTGAGAGGGAGAGAGAGATAGTAAGAGAAGTAGAGAGAGAGGGACAGAGAGACATAGACAGAGGTAGAGAGAGAGAGGGAGAGACATAGAGAGGTAGAGAGAGAGAGAGAGACATAGATAGAGAGGTAGAGAGAGAGAGGGAGAGTGAGGGAGAGAGACATAGAGAGAGAGGTAGAGAGAGAGGGAGAGAGACCTAGAGAGAGAGGTAGAGAGAGATCTCTGGGTGTTCAGAAGCTGAGATGAGAGAGGATACTGGGATGAAAGGATGAGGAAAGAAGAGTGAAGTTGGTATACAGGGATACGTGTTTGTGTGTGTGTGTGTGTAGCTCTCTGTTGTGCTGCACAGCGCGTGGGATCGGACAGCGATTAGAGAGAGAGGCGGGTGCCAGTGTGTGTGTGTGTGTGTGTGTGTCTAGTGTGTATGTATTAGTGTGTGTGTATTACTGTGAGTGTGTTACTGCTGTGTGAGTGTGTGATTGCTGTGTGGACTGCTTTGTGCAAGTGTGTGTGTTGCTATGTGTGTGTGCGTGTGTGTGTCTGTTACTGTGTGTGCATTACTGGGAGTGTGTGTGTGTGTGTGAGAGAGAGAGAGAGAGAGAGAGAGAGAGAGAGAGAGAGAGAGAGAGCGTGTGGGAGAAAGATGTAGGGCGTGCAAAACTACTGCCAACAAAGAAAAAACCCAACAAGCAAAAGAAGAGAAAATAGACGAACTAGAAGAGAAAATTATAGAAACTGATGTAATAGAAGGGAGATGTGAATGTTTCATGTCAAATACTGTTATCACCTGAATCTAGTACACACTTAGTACACACATGCTTAGTACACAGTACACAGTCTTATACATAGTACACAGGGTTAGTACACAGGATTGGCTGGTGTTGCTTCAAGCTCTTTGATCATACACCACCAATAGTGCACAACCAGACCCTCTAGACAGGAGATAAACTGGTCCATTAGCGGTAGAACACACACACACACAGCCCCAACCACTCACACACACACAGCCCCAACCACTCACACACACACAGCCCCAACCA
Organism: Hypomesus nipponensis; assembly: GCF_054491055.1. NCBI lineage: Eukaryota > Metazoa > Chordata > Actinopteri > Osmeriformes > Osmeridae > Hypomesus > Hypomesus nipponensis. The sequence continues at coordinate 3,030,779 of NC_140381.1, read as the reverse complement.
CACACACACACACACACCGCACAGGCACACGTGATCTAGCACACGCAGAAATCCACGCACACACACTCTCCCTTTCTCCTTCACACACATTGGCTTGCGCACGCAGCCCTCGGGGGGTGTGTTATGAAGCTTTGGGAGAGAGCAGCTAAACCAAGCAGATCACATGGTGATCAGTAGGGTGGAGGGGGGGGGAGGAGGACTGTGAAGGACATGAAGGAGAGAGAGAGGAGGGGAGGAGAGAGAGAGAGGGAGAGAGAGAGAGCGAGAGAGAGACAGAGAGAGAGAGAGAGAGAGAGAGAGAGGAGGGAGGAGAGAGAGAGGGGGGGGGGAGAGAGAGAGGGAGAGAGGAGGGGAGGAGAGGAGAGGAGAGGAGAGAGAGAGAGAGAGAGAGAGAGAGAGAGAGAGAGAGAGAGAGAGAGAGAGAGAGAGGGAAGGAAGGAAGGAAGGAAGGAAGGAAGGAAGGAAGGAAGGAAGGAAGGAAGGAAGGAAGGAAGGAAGGAAGGAAGGAAGGAAGGAAAGAGAGCAGGAGAGAGGAAGACAAAAAGGACTGGAGATAGAGAAAGAGAGAGGCAGAGAGAGGGAGGTAGAGAGAGAGAGGTAGAGAGAGAGAGGTAGAGAGAGAGAGGCAGAGAGAGGGAGGGAAAGAGAGAGAAAGAAAAGATAGAGAGGTTAAGACAGTAGGAGTTATGAGGAGGAGGTAAAGACAAAAGTTTGCGTGTGTGTGGGGGGGTGTGAGCGTGTGTGTGGGTGAGTGTGTGGGTGAGTGTGTGTGTGGGGCTGAGTGTGTGAGTGCATACAGTAGTGTAGGTCAGCAGTAAAGCACACTGATAAACCTCTATGTAATTATTTTATCTTGTTAGAAGCTTTCAGTTCACTCCCAATCAGATGTGTGTGAGCGTGTGTGTGTGTGTGTGTGTGTGTGTGTGTGAGCGCGCCCAAGCCTGAGGTAATGATGCAGGTTTCTGCTAGTCAGACGCAGATTAATGAAGCTAGGGACAGAGGGATCTGACTGGATTAATAATCCATATTACACACACACACACACACACATGCACACACGCACTCACACACACAAACACACACACACACATAGGCACACATACGCTTGCACGCACACAAATTACACACATTCTAAAACCAGAGGAAAACACACACACACATACACACTGAGAATTCACATTCACAACCTCTGTTTATAATGCATTAGTGCAAAACCTTGTTGTTTTTAGATTACAAAGTAAAATGTCTGTGGGGCATAATTTAAACTGGGAGATAGTGAGTGTGTGTGTGTGTGTTAGAGGAAGACACAGAGACAGGGAGTGAGGAAGAGAGAGAGGGGGAGAGTGAGAGAGGGAGAGAGAGGGAGAGAAGGAGAGAGAGGGAAGCGTGAATCCCTAATGTAAATACGGATATAATAGAGAAAAGTTATGACACAGCAATTTCCTCTCTTCCTCTCTCCGCCGTAATCTCCCCTCTCCTCTCCCCCCTCCCCCTTTCCCCTCTCCTCTTCCCCCTCCCCTTCTCCCCTCTCCTCCCCCTCTCCCCCTCCCCCTCTTTGCCCTCCCCCTCTCCCCTCTCCCCCCTCCCCTCTCCCCGCTTCCTCTTTCACCCTCTACCTCTCCTTCTCCATTTCTTTCAATCAAAGCGTAGCAGTTTTCGATGATGAAAGGGGTTGAGAAGTCAGGGCAGGTGACAGGAGGGACAGACACACACAACACGCACACACATACACACACAACCGTACAACACACAACCTCACACACACACATACACACAACCGTACAACACACAACCTCACACACGCGCAGAGAGGTGTTTCCAGGGCAGGTATTTTGGGTTGAGGTCTAGCAGAGAGGCCTTATCTATCTATAGGCTTATTGCCACCTGGGTCAAGGAACCAGGGGAGGAGTCACACTTTTCAATTAGACTCTTGACAACCCCCCCTTAACGAGCTTGTTAAGTCCTCAGCTCGTTAGCACGCTAGCCAGCCAATGGGGAGGCACTGGGAGACCCTGTTAATTAAAGGGTTAATTTTTAATTGAGCGACCTACTTCCTGGTTGCCCCAAGAGTGGAAGATCATGGGAGGATATAAATGGCGTGGAGGTGCGTCCCGTGGGGTCAAACAGCCGCGCTGCCCGTAGGTGTGTGTGTGTGTGTGTACGTCGTTACAAGGCAATGACTATGAAATTAAATGATGTGGCAACTCAGCATCCCACTGTGACATCACCTTGACCTTGACGTTCCCCCTTGGTGAGAGAGAGAGAGAGAGAGAGAGAGAGAGAGAGAGAGAGAGAGAGAGAGAGAGAGAGAGAGAGAGAGAGAGAAGCATTGTTCTAGAACTGTCCTGTTTCTTGACATTAACAGCAGAGTTCTATTCATAGGAGGGAGTTCCATCTAAATTGGATCTAGTGTCCTCTTAATAGCTGTCTCTGTGTGGAATAAGCATTCTGACATGTCTGCTCGATAAGAAAGACTGAGTTTCTCTCTCTGCTCTTATTTGCTCTGTGTCCTTCCTTCCTTTTCCTTTCTTAATTTGACTCTTTCATACTTTTTGCCACTTGTCATCGCTTGATCTCCCGAGTTTGAAGGCTAAAAGCAATTAGCGGTTCTCAATGGCCTAAAAGCTTGTGTCGCTAAATGCTAAAAGTCATCGACCGCTACAGTGGCTAGCACAAACGCTCTGGCCCTCTTCAATCTGGGGGAGCTAACGCTTGCTAGCTTATCTCAATGGGCTGTAGCATGTAACGCTAATGCTAACAGTCCTGTGGACAGACAAGACAAATGCCTGTCGTTTTAAAGCCATTCGTCTGCGGGAAAAGTCATTGATCTTGGTTTGGATCAAGTCAAACGGCCTCTATGATTTATACACACACCCTTAGACATGCACACACACACACACACTCACACACACACACACTCACACACACACACACACAGAGGATGCATAGATGTGCTCTGCAGGATGAGAGAGAGAGAGAGAGAGAGAGAGAGGGAGATAGAGAGAGAGAGAGAGAGAGAGAGAGAGAGAGAGAGAGAGAGAGAGAGAGAGAGAGAGAGAGAGAGAGAGAGAGAGAGAGAGAGAGAGAGAGAGAGAGAGAGAGAGAGAGAGAGAGAGAGAGAGAGAGAGAGAGAGAGAGAGAGAGAGAGAGAGAGAGGGAGCGAGAGAGAGAGAGAGAGAGAGAGAGAGAGAGAGAGAGAGAGAGAGAGAGAGAGAGAGAGGGGGGAGAGAGGGAGAGAGAGGGAGAGAGGGAGAGAGAGAAAGAGAGAGGAAGATGAGAGACCTATATTAGATGTTGTGTAGGCCGGCAGGTTTGCGTGAAGTGTTCATTTCACTGTGTGGGAGACAGGGAGGGAAGAAGAGAGGGAAAGGAAGGAGAGAGACACACAGAGATAGGAAGAGAGAGAGAGAGAGAGAGAGAGAGAGAGAGAGAGAGAGAGAGAGAGAGAGAGAGAGAGAGAGAAGGAAAAATAAGGGGGAGTAAAAAACGTTCTTCTTAGTTTTACAGCTAAATGATCAGTAGAGTGTGAGCGATTGCAGCAAAGTATGTGTGTCTGTGAGTGTGTAAGCCCTTTCTCTGTTGTGCAAGGTCACTTAACACAGACACACTATCGCAAGGAGCTTACAATCCTGTCAGAGTAACACACACACACACACACACACATGCATCCAGTCAATAGTATGACTCAGGATTTTAGCTGAGTCATCACAACTAAGGTATCTGTCTTTAGGTATGTTATACTATGTGACATGATTTATGCCTATACGTGTTCATCTGTACTGTACATATGTGAAAGTATGGGAATGTTTATCCTATACCTAGGACACCAGACATGTTATACATATCTCACATCATAAGTATATATCATATATATATTTATAAAATGTTCTGTGTGTGCTTACATATAGCTGACTAAAATATGTCTTTTTCTCAAAGATATTAAGAGGCCAATGACACCACTTTAGTCTCTCTTACACACACACACACACACACACACACACACACACTGCATACACACACTGCATACACACACCATACATCAAATGAGGGCCTTCACACTGTAACCGAGGGCTGCCCACGCGCACACACACACACACATACACACACGCTAGGTGAAACGACAGTGGAATATAAATGACTTTATTCCCTCATTTTTACGGTGCTGGAAGCGTGACCTGAATGTGAACACAGGGATGATAGCGGAAGAGAGGAGTGGAGAGAGGGATGAAGGATGGAGGCAGCCCTTGGAGAGGAAGAGAGGAGTGGAGAGAGGGATGAAGGATGGAGGCAGCCCTTGAAGAGGAAGAGAGGAGTGGAGAGAGGGATGAAGGATGGAGGCAGCCCTTGAAGAGGAAGAGAGGAGTGGAGATAGGGATGAAAGATGGAGGCAGCCCTTGAAGAGGAAGAGAGGAGTGGAGAGAGGGATGAAGGATGGAGGCAGCCCTTGAAGAGGAAGAGAGGAGTGGAGAGAGGGATGAAAGATGGAGGCAGCCCTTGAAGAGGAAGAGAGGAGTGGAGAGAGGGATGAAGGATGGAGGCAGCCCTTGGACAGCAGGAGAGGAGTGGAGAGAGGAGTGATGCAGAGAAAGTTTGGAGTTTGGAAGAGAGGGGGATTAACAGTAAGAGTGGGGAGGAAGAGAGGAAGAAGGAGAGGGTGTGGCGGAGGGATGGAGACAGAGTGTGAGGAGAGGAGGTGAAGGAGAGGGGGAGAGAGAGGTGGATAGAGAGAGAGAGAGAGAGAGGGAGAGAGAGAGAGGGAGAGAGGGGGGGAGAGAGAGGGAGAGAGAGAGAGAGAGGGGGGGAGAGAGAGAGAGAGAGAGGGGGGGGAGAGAGAGGACTATGGAGGAAAAGAGAGAGGGAGACAGAGATGGATAAAGAAATTAGCGGAGGAAGTAGAGCGCGGAGGGAGCTGGTGGCTGAGGTCAGAGTCCCTGCTCTGATGGGGGGGGGGGGGGGGGGTACTGGTGTGACATCCCTCTCCTCTCTGTTACCCTGAGTCATGCTCACTGGAACACTTTCTGTGTGAGTGTGTGTGTTTGCTGAAGGAGAGAGAGAGAGAGAAAGAGAGAGAGAGTATATGTGTGTGACCTCACGGTTTGACCTGCGATCATCCAATCGAATCCAAAGAGGATCTCAACCAACCACTGTTTGTGTTTTGTGTGGTGGTAGTCTTATTCCCATGGTGACCGCGTGGTCCCGGTTTCTCTGGCAGCGAGGCGGTTGTGTGGGTTGTCGTGGAGACAGTAACCAAAGCAACAGAGTTACGGGAGTGAGGAGAGGATTACCTCGGCCCTGGGGGAGGAGAAAAGATCCACCTTGGGCTTGGCTGTCTTCCTGGAGGGGGGAGGGCAGAAGGGGGAGGAGGGGGAGGAGGAGGGTGAAAGAGAAACACATTAGCTAAGTTTCTACAGTTATTTCTCTGATTTCCTAACCCCACATCACCCCAGACAACCAGTAAACTCTGGAAACTGCTGTTTAGCTCTCAGAGAGGAAGTAGGGAGAGTGTGGACCCACATCACTTCCTGTTAAGACAACCCCTTATTACCACATCTGTTAAACTGAGACATTTTGACAACGGAAATTCCGGCCAATAAGGAAGCAGCGTTGTTCAATACAGAGAGTGGATGAATTGACAGAGTTCCCCTAGAGTTTCCCTGGGTTACAAATGTTGCTTGTCTCACTGTGTGTGGGAGAAAATACAGAAGTTTAGGCTGTCTATCACAGTGTTAGACTATGAGTAATGTAACATTCAAATATAATTTTCTTTAATATTTCTATT
>NC_140381.1:3007500-3015000 GCF_054491055.1 Hypomesus nipponensis | reverse complement strand
ATACACACACACACACCACACACACACACCTATACCAAATACACACACACACACCACACACACACACACCTAAACCAAATATACACACACACGCAACAAACATACCTTCTCCAAATACACACACACACACCCTGGACATAATTCATATCAGATGTCTGTGAGTCACAGATATGGTTCCACTCAAGGAGACTCCGCATAGCTCAGCTTCCAAAAAACAGCACAACAGCACGGCTCATACATGACATGTCATAGTCCTATTTATCTCCAAGGTTAGGCCAGTTTCTGTGTGCGTGTGTGTGTGTGTATGTACATATGTGGTGTAAAATGATGTGAGAGTGTGCATGAGTGTGTGCGTGTATGTGGTGTTTATGGTGAGTGTGTGTGTATGCGAATGTGTGTGTCTGTGAGAGTGTGTGTGTGTGTGTGTGTCAGTCTCCTAGGAGCTTCCTGTTTCATGCTGCTGTTGTGAGGAATGTTGAACGTGGTCTGGATCTAAATACAAAGGTGGTGGGGGGCAACGCAGAATATCTGTGCACTCTGAGGGAACGAACCAGGACAAAGGAGAAGGAGAGGAGGGAGAGAAGTCAATATTGTCCTGTTGTTAGTACTGCAAGGTTGGGCAAGCTCACTCCACACACACACACACACACACAGTTGTTGTAGCCAACACCCACTCCATGACCCCAGGTCATACTCCACCTCGCTAAAGTGTTCTGTCATCGCTCTCTCTCTCTCTCTCTCTCTCTCTCTCTCTCTCTCTCTCTCTCTCTCTCTCTCTCTCTCTCTCTCTCTCTCTCTCTCTCTCTCTCTCTCTCTCTCTCTCTCCGTCTCTCTCTGTCTGTATCTCTGCCTTTCTTTCTTGGTTACACTCTGTCTCTGTTTTACTCTTCAACTTTTCTGTCTTTCTCTTTCTTTGTCTCTGCCTCTCTCTCTGCCTCTCTCTCTGCCTCTCTCTCTGCCTCTCTCTCTCTGCCTCTCTCTCTGCCTCTCTATCTCTGCCCCTCTCTCTCTGCCTCTCTCTCTGCCTCTCTCTCTCTGCCTCTCTCTCTGCCTCTCTCTCTCTGCCTCTCTCTCTGCCTCTCTCTCTGCCTCTCTATCTCTGCCCCTCTCTCTCTGCCTCTCTCTCTGCCTCTCTCTCTCTGCCTCTCTCTCTGCCTCTCTCTCTCTGCCTCTCTCTGCTTCTCTTGGTCTGATCTCTCGTCGTCCTTGCTTCTGTCCTTCTGTCTCAAGTCGATCCTGACAGACTTCATCTCTCTAACCTTATTTACTGTAAGGCTGTCTGCCTGCTCACATCTTCCAGATCAGTTTACATGTTCTCTCTTACTCTCTCTCTCTCTCTCTCTCTCTCTCTCTCTCTCTCTCTCTCTCTCTCTCTCTCTCTCTCTCTCTCTCTCTCTCTTCTCTCCCACCTTCTCTCTCTCTCTCTCTCTATGTTTTCTTCCCCTCTCTCATCACCTTTTTCTTTACCCTCACTTCCATCTCTCCATTTCCCCTCCTTATATCTCCCTTCCTCTGTCTTCCTCCCATTTCTCTACCCCCTGCCTCTGTCCTCTCCACCATCTCTCTGTCTCCCTACCCCCTCCCCTCGTTCCCCTTCCTCTCTCCCCTCCTCCCCCTTCCTCTCTCCCTCCCTCTCTCCCCCCCTCCTCTCCCCTACCCCCTCCACTCGTCCCCCTTCCTCTCTCCCTCTCTCCCCTCCTCCCCCCCCTCCTCTACCCTACCCCCTCCTCTCCCCTCCTCTCTCCCTCTCTACCTTCCTCCCCCTCCTCTCTCCCTCTCTCCCCTCCTCTCTCCCTCTCTCCCCTCCCCCTCCCTCTCTCCCCTCCCCCTCCTCTCTCCCTCCCTCCCTCTCTCCCCTCCCCCTCCTCGCCTCTGCACAGCTCCCTGGGTTGAAGCTGATGTGGGGTAATTCAATACACAAAGAGACTACCATGCAGATCCTGTTAGGGCAGACACACACACTCTCTTTCTGTCACACACACAATCACAATTGCACACACACGCGAACACACACACACCTCTGGCCTGCGGCCCTGGTTGCCACCGGCTGGAGAGAAAGGCTGATAAATGTAGTCGGGAGGAAGAGGGTTGCGGAGCGAGGGAGTTGGGGGGGAGAAAGAGAGAGGGAGGGAAGTCAGGGAGGAGAAGAGCCATTTAAAGAGCCAGCAGGAGAGAGAGAGAGAGAGAGAGAGAGAGAGAGAGAGAGAGAGAGACAGAGGGAAAGAGGGCGGGATGGAGAGAGAGAGGGAGAGATACGAAGGGAGAGAGAGTGGGAGACAAGGAGAGATGTGAACAGAGAAGAGATACAAATCAGATGGAGCAATGAAGACCAGTGACAGAAAGGGAGACGAGGAGGTGGGTATGAGAGGAGGAGAGAAGAGAGAGTTATAGACAGGAAGAGAGGAGAGAGGCTGGAGGGATGGGCACCAGAACTTATGGGTGTGTGTGTGTGTGTGCTAACTTTGGAGGTAGAATTTGTTCAGGCACAAGGTCATTTATCAGCTTTCATTTAGGACAGGGTCACAGTTGATCGAGTGTGTTGATCGCTCACCCCTGCTAGAAACTTCTAAGGAGGCCAGGGTGCGAGGGATTATGACAATTACAATGAAGGTCATATGAGGTCATAGTACCAAATTACTCTAATTGGGTTTTAGAACGCTTTTTTTGAGAGGTGTGTGTGACCTATATACCTGGAGAATAGGACGTGAAAAGGGGTCATAGTGATATTACTGATGATGGTGTTGTACTGGAAAAAGAGAGAGAGAGAGAGAGAGAGAGAGAGAGAGAGAGAGAGAGAGAGAGAGAGAGAGAGAGAGAGAGAGAGAGAGAGAGAGAGAGAGAGAGAAATAAAGAAGAGAGAGAGTCATAGAGGGAGAGATTATTCAAGGTTAATGTGCTGGAACTGTTGAGAACGTGATTGTGCTCAAAGGCCACACACACACACGTACACACACACTGTATCATTGGTGGCCTCTTTCAAATGAAATCACCGTCATCCTGTCTTGAAATAGACAAGTGTTGGAGGAGCGGCTATAAAAGAGAGGTGGGCGACCAAGCTTGACTCCTGTTGCCTCTCCCTCTCTTCTTCCCTTCTGTCTTCATCCTTTTCTTCTTCTCTCCATCTCCAGCCCTCCTCCAGCCAGGTAAGACCTGAGAGAGAGAATGAGCCAAAGGGATGAACTCAGAGGGTGAAGTGGATAGTTAGCAAACAGACAGTGTGGGAATAAAGAAAAGGTTTCAAATAGTTTCTGGTGGGGTTGGATGGATTTTATTCCTGCGACAGGGGTAAGCTATCATCTATTTACAGCTGTCAGAGGAATTCAGTAGACACTGCAATGTGCACAGATTAGAATTTAAATTGAATAATATAAATGTTTGTATTTAATTATTAGCAATTTCCAAGGAACTGTGTCAAGCTCTTTGTGTGTGTGTGTGTGTGTGTGTGTGTGTGTGTGTGTGTGTGTGTGTGTGAAAGGTCTCTATTACTAGACTAAACCGATGATAGAAAGAGATAAATTCAGTTCTAGAAGCTCTCAGTTCTGTGCTGCAGAACAGAATGTTCTGAGCAGACGGAATTCTCCAGAAACAAAGACCACACCGGCCTTCTACACTTTCACTCTTCAACCCTTACTAACTTACTGTAACAAAGAGAGGGAGAGAGAGAGAGGGGGATAGAGTGACAGAGAGAGAGAGAGAGAGAGAGAGAGAGAGAGAGAGAGAGAGAGAGAGAGAGAGAGAGAGAGAGAGAGGGGGGGGGGAGAGAGAGAGAGAGAGAGAGAGAGAGAGAGAGAGAGAGGGGGGGGGGGGAGAGAGAGAGAGAGAGAGAGAGAGAGAGAGAGAGAGAGGAAGAGAGAGAGAGAGAAAGAGAGAGAACGAGAGACAGAGAAAGAGAGAGAACGAGAGAGAGGGAGAGAGAGAGAGAGAGAGAGAGAGAGATAGGAAGGTAGAGAGAGGTATATCAGGAACTTGTAATCCAAGCCCTCATCTGTCCTCATGCTGCGATTCTGAGGCTGTGTGTCATGCCTTCTGCAGACTGTCACCACCAAACGTCAACACACACACACACGCACACACACGACATCACCGTGATAAACAATATTCGGACCTGGTGTAGACATGTGAAGTTTCTCCACGCAGTACTTCACTTTAATGTGCACGGTACTGCAACACACACACACTGACTTAAACACACACGCACTCATACTGCATGTCTGGAGCAGCGAACCCATACTGACGCCTAGTGGTTGAATACGGTATGTTGTCTTTTCTGTCGTAACTGTTGGAATTTATTGTTGTGTAAGATGAACCTTGAAGTTGTGTGTGTGAGAGTTTGTGTGTACTTTGTGTGTGTGTGACTGTGTGTGTGAGAGTGTGTGTATGTACTTTGTGTGTGTGTGACTGTGTGTGTGTGTGTGTGTGTACAGGGCTATCTGCCAGGTGTTTATTTATTCCTCATCTTAAAATCCCAACTGTGGCTCTTTGTCAGCTTCAGAGTCAGAGTGCCAGGGCCCTGAAGGCTGTCCCCTGACCGCCTGACTGAAATACACCCAGGCCCCCAGCTTGGGGCAGTGGCGTCACACTCAGGGTGTGTGTGAGGGCGAGTGTGTGTGCATGAGGGTGTGTGAGTATGTGTGTGAGAGAGAGAGGGTGTGTAAGTCCTTCCTAGGACCTTACTATAGCAGGTGATATACTCCAGCAGTTCTCCAGACTAACAGTACATCACCTCAGTTAAGTACCCAAGACAGGTTCTGGAACTGCTGGCTGAACACCCTCTCTGTCTCACACACAAACTCTCTCTCTCTCTCTCTCTCTCTCTCTCTCTCTCTCTCTCTCTCTCTCTCTCTCTCTCTCTCTCTGTCTCTCTCTCTCACTCTCTCTCTCTCTCTCTCTCTCTCTCTCTCTCTCTCTCTCTCTCTCTCTCTCACTCTCTCTCTCTCTCTCTCTCTCTTTCTCTCTCACTCTCTCTCTCTCTCTTTCTCTATGTTTCTCTCTCTCTCTGTCTCTCTCTCTCTCGCACTCTCTCTCTCTCACTCTCTCTCTCTCTCTCACTCTCTCTCTCTCTCTCTCTCTCTCTCTCTCTCTCTCTCTCTCTCTCTCTCTCTCTCTCTCTCTCTCTCTCTCTCTCTCTCTCTCAAACACACACACTCTGACATTGGGAATGTGACCAAACAATATAAATTATTGACACCTCTGTCTCTTTTTTTCCCGCTTGCTCTCCCTCCTTCTTACTTTTTCTCTTTCTTTCTGTCTCTCTCTTCCCTCTCTCTCTCTCTCTCTCTCTCTCTCTCTCTCTCTCTCTCTCTCTCTCTCCCTCCCTCCCTCCAGCTGCCAAGATGGCCATGAAAGATCTGTTGAAAGCCGATGACATAAAGAAAGCCATGGATGCGTTTGCAGGTACAGCACGCTGTCATGTGCACACGCTGTCATTTCCTGTATCTTGTACTTCCCGTCCCTCTTCTGTCCCACTTCCTGTTGACCTCTGAACTATCCCTCTTCCGTCCCACTTCCTGTTGACCTCTGAACTATCCCTCTTCCGTCCCACTTCCTGTTGACCTCTGAACTATCCCTCTTCCGTCCCACTTCCTGTTGACCTCTGAACTATCCCTCTTCCCATCTCTCCCCCTCAGTGGCGGACTCGTTCGACCACAAGCGTTTCTTTGAGATGGTGGGTCTGAAGGCCATGTCTGCTGACAACGTGAAGAGGGTGTTCCAGGCTCTGGATGTGGACGCCAGCGGCTTCATAGAGGAGGAGGAGCTCAAGTACACACACTCACACCTGCATGACACACATACCATCACACACACCTGCATGAACACACACACACCATCACACACACACACCTGCATGACACACACACACCTGCATGAACACACACCTGCATGACACACACACCTGCATGAACACACACACACCTGCATGAACACACACCTGCATGATACACACACCATCACACACACCTGCATGAACACACACACACCTGCACGAACACACACACACCATCACACACACACACACCTGCATGACACACACACCTGCATGACACACACACACACCTGCATGAACACACACACACCATCACACACACACACCTGCATGATACACACACACCATCACACACTCGTTAACGGAGATGCTCCCCTCAGGTTCGTGCTGAAGGGCTTCGCCACGGAGGGCCGGGACCTGACGGACGCAGAGACCACCGCCTTCCTGACCGCCGCCGACAAGGACGGAGACGGCAAGATAGGGATCGACGGTGAGGAGGGGGAGGGGAGACAAGAGAGGGAGGGAGGGACAGGAGGGGGAGGGAGAGGGGGAGGGGGGAGAGGGAGAGGGGAACAGGAGGGGGAGGGAGGGGGGCAGGGGGAGGGGGGGAGACAGGAGAGGGAGGGAGGGAGGGACAGGAGGGGGAGGGGGAGGGAGAGGGGGAGGGGGAGGGAGAGGGGGACAGGAGGGGGAGGGGAACAGGAGGGGGAGGGAGGGAGGGGGAGGGGGGGAGACAGGAGGGGGGAGGGAGAGGGGGAGGGAGAGGGGGAGGGGGAGGGAGGGGGAGGGAGGGTATAATGAGTAATTTTGGACGAGTGCATTAAATAAAAAACTAGACTCTAATCTGTGAGTTGGTCTCTCTTCCTCTCTTTTTTTTTTTACAGAGTTTGAAGCCTTGGTGCACGAGTAGAGCACAGAGCCCTCTCAACCCTCCCCCTACTCTCCCCGCTCACCCCCCTGCTCTCACCCCCCACCCCCTGCTCTCACCCTCACCCCCACTCTCACCCCCACCCTCACCCCTACTCTCACCCCCTCACCCCCAGTCTAACCCCTCCTTAGTCTCCCTCCCTTCTCCCCCAGCCCATTCTCCCCCAGCATTTTCATCTGCACCCATCCTCCTCCTCCCTCCATCCCACCTTCTCTGCAACCCCTTCCCAGTCCTCCAGTCTGTGCTTTGCCTTCAGCACCCCCACCAATGGCCACAGGGGGGCGCCAAAGAGCCAGCCCATTCAAAGAATACTGTGGTACAGTGTGTGAAGAGTGGAGGTCAACTCTGGTCGGTTATTGTCTTGCCTGCTAATGAGTTTAGTTTATTCATGAGCTTTTATTTATTTATTTATTTTTATTTTTTATTTACGTGACATGTTACACATGTTTTCCTGTTATATTTTGAGACTTTATTTAAAACCTAGAAATGTGCCAAAAACATTCATTTTGTCTTTCTGTTTTACAATGTTTTCTTTTGTGTTATTTTTATTTTTTTAACTCTTAAGTTTTTTGGGGTTCTTCATCCTTACCGTTCCCTCCTTTCCTCCTCATCTCTTTCCCCTCTCTTCCTCTCTTATCCAGTGAAGAAATGATGCATAAATAAACTGATAAACGATAGACACCAAGCTTTGAAAAGAGAGAAGTGATACACTTAAGAAACAAAATAAAAACGCCTTGAGGAAAAAAAACTCTGTTTATTTTCTAGTCCGATACAACGTGTCATTGTGGTTAAGTGTTCCACGGAACAT
>NC_140381.1:2932500-3000000 GCF_054491055.1 Hypomesus nipponensis | reverse complement strand
ATGGACCATGAAAAACCTCGGCCCCGGGCTATTCTGTTGCAGGAATGACTTGGTCCTTATATTGAGGGATGTCATCATAGATGACCCCTTCAGCACCTTTTTGACCCTGTCGCTCCTGGCAACTGCGCACGGTCCGCAGCACGGTCGCTAGGCGGCGGTCGAGGGCGGCGAGGTGGGGCTCTGAGAGGAGCGGGGCCACGGCCGCTAGAGGATCCTGGGAAAGAGAGTTCTTCATGACTTGGCTGAGGGGGAACTGAGGCAGGGACAGGAGAAGTAGGCGCAGCCAGGTGGAGCGTTTGATCCTGGAGAGGAGGGAGAGGGGGAAGGAGAGGGCGGAGAAGGGGGAGGAGAGGGGGGGAGGGGGGAGGGGGGGAGGAGAAGGGGGAGAGGGGGGAGGGGGAAAGAGGAGAGAAGCGAGGAGAGGAAAGAAGAGGGGAGGGGAGAGGAAAGGAAAAGAGTAGAGGAGGAGAGGGGGGATGAGGAGCAGAGTGTGTGCTTAGTTGTGTGTTTGTTTGTGTATGTGCGTGTCTGTATGTGTGTGTGTGTGTGTGTTTATGTCAGTGTGTGTACCTGCAACATTGTTCCAGAGGAGCCAGGATTGACGGCTCATCTTTGGAGTGGCGCCCAAACCTGTGATCAGAAGAGTGTCAATGTAACACACACATACACACGCGATACACTCTCACACCCGTACGCACACACACACCACTCACGCTCTGCCGTTGTCTAAATGTAGGAGGACCGTGTTGTTGCCAAACTTCTCAAAGGTCTCGTAGTGGTGTCTGTCCATGTTACCTACAGGAAGGAAGACACACAGAACCATCAAACTAGGATCCGCAAGCAATTATCAAAGTCCTGCAATTAACATTCATATGCCATGACAGATCGAACCAATCAGAAGAAAGAACTGATAGAAATGAGGTTAAATCAGGTTATACTCATGAGGAAGTCCAATATTGCCATGTCCATCAGGTCCAAAAGTCTGGTGCCCTCGTTGTAGGGGGGGGTCTTCTTCACCGTGGCACAGTAGTCCTTCTCTGTCTCCCACCTGGTACAGTTTGTCAATAAAGTTTTGAGGTAGAATAATTTTAGAATAAAACTGTACTGCGTGCATAGAAACAGGCCTGCCGGTTTATCTCAATGATGTGTTGTGTTCAGCAGACGTTGTGTATGTGTGTGTGTGTGTGTGTGTGTGTGAAAGAGAGAGGAGCCCACTTGGCCAGCTTGCTGCGGCTGTAGGACCTCCTCCAGGGCGACCTCCAGGATCTGCGCGGGGCCAGGGAGAGGTCGGGCAGCATGGCGGCCAGAGACGCCTGCAGCAGGCTGGGCCGGCCGCACACTGCGTGCTCCGTGGAGCAGTAGTACGAGCACTGGCCGTAGAAACACAGGTTGCCCACTAGGGGGAGAGAGAGGGCCAATGAGGAGAGGAGCAAGGATTAGGAAGGTGGATGGATGGATGGATGGATGGATATGTGGGGAGAACGAGAGAGCGAGAGAGAGAGAGAGAGAGAGAGAGAGAGAGAGAGAGAGAGAGAGAGAGAGAGAGTGTGTGAGGCTAACCAGGGGAGGTGAAGAAGGTCCGAGCCAGCTTCTGATCGGTGGTGATGTCTCTGATCTCTGAGGTCACGTTCACTAGCCGGCCCACCACCGGAGGAACCCTCCTGTAACCCAGGATCCTGGAGGGGGGAGGAGGGAGGGGGGGGGGGAGGGAGGGGGGGAGGGGGGGGGGGGAGGAGGGGGAGGGGGGGGAAGAGAGAGTTAGAAACACAGAGAGAGTGAAATAATTGTGTGCATATCTGAATGTTTTTATCTGTGTGTGTGTGTGTGTGTGTGTGTGTGTGTGTGTGTACCTGTCCAGGTGGAAGGCAGCAATCTCAGCGTTGTGTCTCTCAAAGTCAGAGAAGTAGTACAGGTCGTAGTTGGTCTCCTCATCTCTCTCCTGCCTGGGAAACACACACACACACACACACTATAACCCCAGAGGATGAACAGAACAGCAGCTCGTATCATGAATGATTATTACATGATCTTAAAATGTATAATTTGCAACAATTCATATTTGTTATATTATGTGTGTTGCTACATACCCTACCGTGTGTCCTACACCCTACTGTGTCTCCTACTGTGTGTCCTACATCCTACTGTGTCTCCTACTGTGTGTCCTACATCCTACTGTGTCTCCTACTGTGTGTCCTACATCCTACTGTGTCTCCTACTGTGTGTCCTACATCCTACTGTGTCTCCTACTGTGTCTCCTACATCCTACTGTTCCTCCTACTGTGTGTCCTATATCCTACTGTTCCTCCTACTGTGTGTCCTACATCCTACTGTGTCTCCTACTGTGTGTCCTACATCCTACTGTGTGTCCTACTGTGTGTCCTACATCCTACTGTTCCTCCTACTGTGTGTCCTACATCCTACCGTGTCTCCTACTGTGTGTCCTACATCCCTCTATGTGTCCTAGTTTGTGTCCTAGTTTGCGTCCTAGTGTGCGTCCTAGTGTGTGTCCTAGTTTGCGTCGTCGAGTGCGTCCTACTTCATGGGCTTGAACATGGCCTGTCCGTAGTTGGGGAAGGACATCATCAGCTTCAGCTGGGTTCCTCCAGTCTTCTGCACTGAAAGGATTCACACACAGGGGACAGAAGGGTTACCGTGGCAACGTCTCCTTCCTCCACCGGCGTCGCGAGACAAATGTGTGATATCTGTCTCACACATACACGGCGAAAAACACACCTACACACACACACACACCACACACACTTACACACCACACACACACGCTCACACAAACACACCACACACACCACACCTACACACCACACACTCACACACTTACACACCACACACACACACCTCACCTGCGCTGACGATGCGGTGTGTGGCCAGCTGCAGGGCGAGCTGGACCACGTTGGGGTCGTGGGGGGGGTAGAGCTGCCAGCGGGAGATACCAAGGTGGAAGCGCAGCCAGGGGGGATGGCTGGCAGCGCTGCTGTTCCACCTCACCTCCTCGAAGCCATCGTCCGTGTTACTCACCCTGTGGGGGGGGGGGGATGGGGGGGAGGGATGGGGGGGGGATAGGGATGATCAGGGAGAGAGCATGAATACAACTACACACCCAAGCACACACCAACACAGGCATGTACACAAAAGCACACAGGCTACACACTCACCACATCTGCGAGCTCTTCTCACTGGCTCTCAGTTTGGGTTTCACTTTCAGCAGCCAATCGTCTTCCTCCAGGGGCGGGTCGGGCAGATTGTACAACGGGTGGTTGAATAGTGCCTCGAGCTGAGACAGCCCCGCCTTTTCAAGAGCTTCCTGCTCAAGCTCTGCCTCCTCAAGCGCCTCTTCCTGAAGCCCCGCCTCATCAAGCTCCGCCTCTTCAAGCTCCGCCTCTTCAAGCTCCGCCTCCTCAAGCCCAGCCTCCATATTAACTGCCGAGTCAGGAACCTTTAATGGATAAATTTGATCCCGGTCCCGGCCGCCCCGGTAGGCGTGGTCGGCGCCCAGGGCACGGAGGGATTGGCTCCTGGGGGCCCGGTTGGGCTCGCAGGGAGGCTGGGAGACGGGGAGGGACAGGAGGAAGAGGTGGAGGAGGACGGAGGAGAAGGCCAGGGAGAGACAGATCGTCCTGGAGCAACGACGGGGGAAACACCTCATGGTGCTAGGAGAGAAAGAGAGAAGGGGAGAGAGAGAGAGAGAGAGAGAGAGAGAGAGAGAGAGAGAGAGAGAGAGAGAGAGAGAGAGAAAAGAGAGAGAAAAAGAGAGAGAAAAAGAGAGAGAAAAAGAGAGAGAAAAAGAGAGAGAAAAAGAGAGAGAGAGAGAAAAAGAGGGAGAGAGAAGATGGCCGAGGGGGAGAGAGAAGGAGCAGGGAGCGTGGGGATGGAGAGAGGTGAGAGAGGGAAAGAGGGAGAGAGAGAGAGGGAGGGAGGAGAAAGAAATGAAGTGATCAGTTGGAGAGAGAGACCAGCAGAATGCGAAGGAGAGAGACACAGATGAATAAAGGTGAATGAGGAGAAATAAAGTTTGAAGAGAAAGTAAGAGCAAGGAAGGACAGAGTAGCAGCAAGAGGTCTAGCGACCATTCTCTGAACCAATACGAACTTCCTTCACACACACACCCCCTCACACAGACAGACAAGCGTGTCCAGTCAGACCTTCTATAACAGGTCACTGTGCAGAACAAGGACATGACTATCAGCTTACACACAGCTCAGTAAAGCTAAAGGTTACCTGGCTCTTTCTCTTTCCTCTCCTTCTTTCTAATCTCCCTCTCTTTGTCCGGAGCGCGAGCAGACCACAGGCTCTGCCTCACCTGCTTGCTCTCTTCCTTTTCGTCTCTCTCTGTCTGTGTTACTCTGCCTGTCTGTCTGCCTGTCTGTCTGTCTGTCACTCACTCAGGATCTGTGTGTTACTCTGTCTGTCACTCTGCCTGCCTGCCTGTCTCTCTGCCTGTCTGTTTGTCTGTCTGTCTGTCACTCACTCACTCACTCACTCACTTACTCTCTCTCTCTGTGTCTGGTGCATGGGAGTCCTGCCAGGTCAGGGTGGTCTGAGGATTATGGAGGTAAACAAGCATATTGGATTTTGCGTGTTTGTATGTGTGAGTATGTGTTTGGGTGTATGTATGTGTGTGTGAGAGAGAGTGTGTTAGTGTGTGTAGGTATGTGTGTGAATGAGCGTGTGTGAGAGAGTCAGTGTGTGTTGGTATGTGTGTGTGTGTATGTGTGTGTTAGGTTGGCAGACTCAGCCCCTATTTTGATGTTCTTCGTTCATCCCTTATTTAGACTGGGGAGTTCTACCCCCTGTGATGCATGATGCAACAGAGAAGGGAGCATGTTCTCCTGATGTGTGTGTGTGTCTTTGATCCTGTCTCCTTGAGCTTCATGTGGACTGTCTCTCAGGATAGCGACTGGCAGAAAAGCTGTCATGATGAGAAGATCTGTCTGTCAGATCTGTAAGAACACACACACACACACACAGGCAGGAGATGATGTAACTTCCACCGCCAGAAGATAATCTTAACAGACCCACCCACCCACACACACACACACCACATTAATATTGGATTATGCTTTTTCATTCTGCGACTGAAAGGATCCTTTGCTTGGACCCATGAAAGCGTCCATCTCTTTGTGTCTGCCGCATTCATCCTTTTTCTCACTTTCTTCCCATCATCCACCACTCTCCAAGACTCCTTCTTTGCAGTTAGCCTCCTCTCTCTCTCTCTCTCTCTCTCGTTCTCTCTCTCTCTCGTTCTCTCTCTCTCTCGTTCTCTCTCTCTCTCTCTCTTTCTCTCACACACACACAGGAACTTGGATGTTGTGAGACGGTGAGAGGGTTGCTAGGATACGAAATAACGGAGCGCTGAGAACAGGGCGACGTGGAGAGAGCAGAACTGACATAACGGGGATGGAGGGATGAGGGGATGAGTGACTGGAAGGGGAGGGGGGATAGAGTGATGAGGGGATGAGTGACTGGAAGGGGAGGGGGATAGAGTGATGAGGGGATGAGTGACTGGAAGGGGAGGGGGATAGAGTGATGAGGGGATGAGTGACTGGAAGGGGAGGGGGATAGAGTGATGAGGGGATGAGTGACTGGAAGGGGAGGGGGATAGAGTGATGAGGGGATGAGTGACTGGAAGGGGAGGGGGATAGAGTGATGAGGGGATGAGTGACTGGAAGGGGAGGGGGGATAGAGTGATGAGGGGATGAGTGACTGGAAGGGGAGGGGGGATAGAGTGATGAGGGGATGAGTGACTGGAAGGGGAGGGGGATAGAGTGATGAGGGGATGAGTGACTGGAAGGGGAGGGGGATAGAGTGATGAGGGGATGAGTGTCTGGAAGGGGAGGGGGATAGAGTGATGAGGGGATGAGTGACTGGAAGGGGAGGGGGATAGAGTGATGAGGGGATGAGTGACTGGAAGGGGAGGGGGATAGAGTGATGAGGGGATGAGTGTCTGGAAGGGGAGGGGGATAGAGTGATGAGGGGATGAGTGTCTGGAAGGGGAGGGGGATAGAGTGATGAGGGGATGAGTGACTGGAAGGGGAGGGGGGATAGAGTGATGAGGGGATGAGTGACTGGAAGGGGAGGGGGGATAGAGTGATGAGGGGATGAGTGACTGGAAGGGGAGGGGGGATAGAGTGATGAGGGGATGAGTGACTGGAAGGGGAGGGGGATAGAGTGATGAGGGGATGAGTGACTGGAAGGGGAGGGGGGATAGAGTGATGAGGGGATGAGTGACTGGAAGGGGAGGGGGATAGAGTGATGAGGGGATGAGTGACTGGAAGGGGAGGGGGATAGAGTGATGAGGGGATGAGTGTCTGGAAGGGGAGGGGGATAGAGGGATGAGGGGATGAGTGACTGGAAGGGGAGGGGGATAGAGTGATGAGGGGATGAGTGACTGGAAGGGGAGGGGGATGGAGTGATGAGGGGATGAGTGACTGGAAGGGGAGGGGGGATAGAGTGATGAGGGGATGAGTGACTGGAAGGGGAGGGGGGATAGAGTGATGAGGGGATGAGTGTCTGGAAGGGGAGGGGGATAGAGTGATGAGGGCTAAGATGATGAGAGATGGGTAGACTGATGAGGGATGAAGGGAGGGATGAATGATGGGAAGGTGAGGGGAGGATAGAGGGATGATCCCAATGTTACATAGACCAGACTGTTTCTGTTGAGATTTATCCCTCGAGGAAAGTAGTCTGAAGAAGGGAGAGAAGAAAGAGGATAGATAGAAAGATAGAGAGAGGGAGGGAGGAGATATATAAAGAGCATGTGAGGTGAATTATGGATGAGGTCCAACACACCAGCAGGGAGGGAGAGAGAGATGGAGAGAGTGAGAGATGGAGAGAGAGAGAAAGAGAGAGATGGAGAGAGAGAGAGAGAGAGAGAGAGAGAGAGAGAGAGAGAGAGAAGAGAGAGAGAGAGAGAGTGAGTAAAGAGATGGAAAGAAGGAGAGGTAACATTTCAACTCAGGGAAGGCAAATGTTGACAGTGAAGAAAACTTGTTGGTTATCATTGTAGAGGGAGGGATGGTTTGAAGTGTGTGTGTGTGTGTGTGTGTGTGAGATAGGAAATAAATAAAATACATATATGAATACATATTCCAAATACACTCATTTTAAACATGTCTAAAAGGGACTGAAATAGTGTGTGTGTGTGCTTAAGGGAAAGGTAAACACGTGTGTGTGTGTGTGTGTGTGTGTGTGTGCATGAGGAAAGGTAAACAAGTGTGTGTGTGTGTGTGTTGGTCTGAGAAGGTGTACTGACCAGTGCTGAGGGCATGCTGGTCTCCAGTCAGGGTGAAGGTCCAGATTACCACATTCACCTGCTCCTCCTCTCCTCCCTCCCTTTCCATTAACCCTCATCCCCCTCTCTGTGTATACGCCTGTTCTTTCTCTGTCAAAATGTGGTTTATCTGTTGTGCCTCTTTCTCTCTCCCTCCTCTCTCTCTTTCTATCTCTCTCTCTCCTCTCGAAAGCTGCCTCTCAATCTGCTCTCGGACTAAGTTACTTTTGGAAACTTTTTCAGCAGATCCAAACCAAGTCATTTGCCTAGCAACAACTGGAAACTGCATACTTTTGTAATCTCTTTTGTAATCCTTAGAACATATTCTACACAGGATAAATCACCACCTTCCTAATCCCCCTTGTCTCTCTCTCTCTTCTACCCAAAGCAATAGCTATTACTAATCTCTGTTGTCCATAATGCAATGTCTGAGGTAGATTAGGGTCAGAAAAGGCATGCAAACTGCAGTGTGAGGATGTAGAATAACAAGCAACGTACAAACCTTGTTTGCCTTTAAGTACAATCCAGATTTTATTATACAATCAGTTAACCCTCAAACATAGGCCGACTCACAGAACGACCTCTATGATGTTCCACCTCTCTAGCACTGAAGCCTCATGGGTAATATCATCGTGGGGCATGCTATTAGAAGAGCGGATCATATAAACAGTTTCTTCAGAGACAAACAGAGATGTGTCTGTGGTTGTGGATGTGGCTTAGCGCCAGCTCGTCTTCTCACTGCCTTGAGGAGCATCGCTCATTAAAAACGGTTTTCAAGTTGCATCAAAGTATTTACATGTACAAAATATTTAAAAATATAATAAAAAAAGGCTACAGAATGGTGTTAAGAGGACAGGTGAGAGGAAGAGAGGAAGAGAGAGACAGAAAAAGAGGAGAGTATAGAGGAGAGAAGGGAGAGGAGAGGAGAGGAGAGAGAGGAGAGGAGAGAGAGGAGAGAGAGGAGAGGAGAGAGAGGAGAGGAGAAAGAAAGGAGAGAGAGAGAGAGAACTCCAGATGGATGTTACATTGTTACATAAAGACTGACCAGACTGTGGGGGTGGAAAAAACAGTCTTTAAAAAAAGAGGTGTGTGTCCAGCACACACACGCACACGCACACGCACACGCACACACACACACACACACACACATTCACAGTCCCTGAACAAAAGGGATAAGGGGCATTGGTGACCCTGGCTGTGAATTCAATCACACGCATAGAATCTCCAGAAGTAACAAATTAGACGGAAGGAGTTTTGGACGGAAGGAGAGCTGAAAAGCATAGCAACAAAAGAGAGAGACAGAGAGAGAGAGAAATAGAGAAGGATAGAGAGACTGAGAGATAGACAGAGAGAGGGGGGTGCTTGGAGCAGAGAGAGAGACAGAGGGAGAGAGAGAGAGGAGAAAAAGAGAGAGAGAGGAGAAATAGAGAGAGAAGAAATAGAGAGAGAGAGAGAGAGAGGGTGCTAGGAGCACTTCCACACACACACGGCCAGGCTCCCTCCAAAGAACATGTAGAGCAGGTTCTTCACCTCGTGGGTCACCTCGAAGCCAAAACCCTCTCCGATGACCACATGCCACGAACTGCCAAACTTCTTATCCATTGACTCCTTAATCATCTTCGCTGCACTCTGAGAGAAGGGAGGAAGGAGGATGTGTAGAGAGAAGGGAGGTGTAGAGAGAAGGAAGACGGTGTAGAGAGAAGGGAGAGGAGCGGGAGGGGTGAGTGGATGGAGTGTGTGTGTGTGTGTGTTTGGGGGGGGTCGAGAGAAGGAGAGATTTTATAAATTGGTAACCATGGACACTGATGCAGAGTCTCAAAAACAAACTACAGAACCATGACAACACACACCCATCTACCCACTCACCCTCCCACCCACCTCATTGTTGGTTGCGAACTTCTCGCAGGCTGTGACACACAGTTCCATGGTCTCCACTCTCATCTCCTCTGGCATGTCAGTGTGCTTCAGGAAGGAACGCAACAGAGGTCACGGGAATGAAAGAAGATGAGTGCCTTCAGTGTTTGACCAATGTTCAATCAATGTTCACTCGATGTTCACTCGATGTTCAATCAATGCAGTCGACTGCAATTAAGCGGTCGCTGTCCCGAGTCACTCGTTATCTTTCATTTCCGTTCAAACTTCCTCTCATTCGCCCGTTCTACTTCTTACCCGTATTAGAGGGAAACTGTGCAATCTCTTGTAATCAGCCTCCTCTTTCTTGCTTTCCGCTGTCTCCGCCATCCCCCCTTTCACAGCTGGGGAGAGAAAGACAAACTGTTATTTGACATTAAATCATACATACAGGCATTTGTTTGCTATATTGCCAGGGCTAATTTAAAGAGACGTTACTTAGCTAGCTAGCTGGCTGGCTATGGCAACTAAGATAGCTAGCCAGCTTGCCAGCAAAGTAGTTAACGTCCTCAATAACTTGGCTAACAAGCTACGCGCTAGCTAACGTTAGCTGCACAGTAGCAAACGAATTCATTAAAACTGTACTGTAATAACCTTGATGGCTAGCTAGCAATCTTACGTTACTTGGACACGTGCAGCAATTAATAGCTAGGGTTGATGGTTTGATAGTTAAGCATCGTTTGTTCGCGTAAATTCGCTCGCTAGCTAATCTTTAAAGAGACTAGCCAGCTAGTCGAACATTAAGTGGATTTATATTTGGCTCGATACAGTAGCTATGTATGCTAACGCGTTAGCTTACCGATTGATGTGTTTAGCTCAAAATACTATTAAAACCGATCCTGACAGTAGGAAAGTTTACAATTCTACTGCACATGTATGCTTTATTGAGAAATAACTACCGACAGTTACGCACCGTTGTGTAGCTAGTCAACAAATCCGAAGTTTCTGTCCGGTTGTTAAGGAGACATTTTCAACCATAGCAACAACTGGAGCACCTCTTCCGCATGTCAGTCCCGCCTACCAACCCCTAGCCCAGTTATTGGTAAATAGCCTATCATTCATTTAGACGAAGCAAATTCATTTTTTATTACTAACCGAAACATTAGAAGAAGAAAAAATGATACGACATAGAAGGCATGAGTGGTTCTAGCGTATTTCTAGTTTTGGGGTCGTTTTTATGTTTATCTGCTGGAAGGAAATTGGGTCACCTGTTGCCTATGGATGATTGAGCGTAAAACCAAGACTAGTTCAGTTCTGGTTTGATATTATCAAGGATACAGACAGACAGCCCATGCACCATACACAGGTAATTATGTCAAAGTTGTATATTATGATTATTAGAAAGAGGAGAGAGGGGGAAGTGGGAGAGAGAGAGAAAGGGAGTGAAATACAGATGGTACAGTACAGATGGGAGAGAGAAAGATAGTGAGAGGGGGAGGAAAAGATGTAGGCAGAGAGAAAAGTAGAGAGGTGAGTATACAAAGCATCGAAATAGGGTGAAGGAGATGTAAAATAAAAGGATCATTCAGGAGTCAGGAGAAGAATTATAAAGGAAGTGCAAAAACAGAGGAGGGGTATAAAAGACAGAGCCCCAATGAGGATGAATTGAGAAAAAGAGGAGAGAGGGAGATGACGCAGAAAAAATATATGGATAAAAGGGGAGTGATGTGGGGAAGCAGAGAGAGGGGGGGGGGGGAGAGAGAGAGGGGGAGAGAGAGGGGGAGGGAGGGAGGGAGAGAGAGAAGAGGGGGGGGGGGGGAGAGAGGGGGAGGAGAGAGAGAGGGGGGGAGAGGGGGGAGAGAGAGAAAAGAGAGGGGGGGGAGAGAGCGAAAAAGAGGGGTGTGCTGTAATGAAGTGTTATATATTATTCAAGAGAGGAAGATGACAGACAGGTAGGTGGACTGCCTGTCTGTCCACAGAGATGAGCGAGTGGGCAAGACTACCATTAGGCAAGGAAGACAGACAGACAGACAGACAGACAGAGAGCCAGGCAGACAGACAGACAGGCAGACAGAGAGCCAGGCAGACAGAGAGACAGACAGACAGACAGACAGACTGACAGACAGAGAGACAGACAGAGAAACAGACAGAGAAACAGACAGACATACAGACAGGCAGACAGAGAGCCAGGCAGACAGACTGAGAGACAGACAGACAGAGAAACAGACAGACATACAGACAGGCAGACAGAGAGCCAGGCAGACAGACTGAGAGACAGGCAGGCAGGCAGGCAGGCAGGCAGAGCCCTGTTTGAGTGTGGGCAGGCTAGCAGTCACGATTCTCTGTGTCAACACAGGGTCCTTCCAGCGCTTCTTACGGCTGGCCTGGGGCTGTTCCCACCTGCTGACACCACACAGCACTGCCTGCCATTAGGCTCTCTGGTGTCTAAAGAGATCTGAGATCTAGGTGCACACACAAACACACACACACACACACACACACTCAACCGTACACACACAAGTAACAGAAAAAAAGTGTAAAAGGCCACAAATACAGAACAGAAAACACACACACAGCCCCTCAGGCGCAGAAACACCCAAAAATAAGAGCGAGAAAGAGGTCAGTTCTTTATCATCACAGTTTAATTTTATTTTTTTCATCCACATATTTGACAACACCATATCAGAAAGAACACATGGTTATAGGTGCATAAACAAGCACAACACTGACACCACCATTATCAAAAGATTCAGAAGAGAGAGAGACAGAGAAGTAGGGCGAGAGAGAGAGACAGAGAAGTAGGGAGAGAGAGAGAGAGAGAGAGACAGAGAAGTCGGGAGAGAGAGAGAGAGAAGCAGGGCGAGAGAGGAAGAAAAAGAGGGAAAAGGGATTTGAGAGAGAAACAAAGTGAAGTTGAGTGAATAAAAAGCATTTGACATACATTTCAGGCTTTTCAATCCAGGCAGGCACTTTGCAACGTCGACTCAACGATGACAGGATCTCTGAAACAGCATCCTCACAGGGTCACCCTTCAGAACAACACGGTTTTCATCAGCGTTCCAACAATCTACAAGTCTCATATACATAAAGCTATTCTGTGAGCCTTTTAAAACATGTAGATACATGTATTTTCATGTGAAGGGTCAACGTCTTTTTGGGAGTCATGGGTTGTGGTATAGTAAAACATTTGTATTAATTATAGTCCTTTATTTGTTTTCCTTTATATTTTAGAAAGTTGAAAGAGAGAGAATTGCGACCCTCTTTTTATTCAAACCGAAAACCTTTGCTCATGCATCCACATGTCACATTTCATCATCGGTTATACATTCATCAGGAAACAGGTCAAAACCAACAGAAATCAACATGTAAATATTCATGATCGCTAATCATCGATTGGTCCACTCAGGTCATAGATGGCTTCTAATGCATATACCGACAGCCAACCGGTTTGCACTGCGCTATGTTTCTATAGCAACATAGTGAGAGGTTTTGTGAGTTAAAGTGAGGAGGAGGAAGACATAACTTACACCAAACACACTAGACATTACAAGACCATCGCGATATAAACCAAATATGCAGTAAAATAAAAATACATAAAATATCGAACAAAACACAGGACTATCACTCAGTATTAACAAAGTGGAAAAGCAAATCATCGATGTGTACAGAAACTGTAGTAACAAGACAAAACGAAGCACCTTGGAACGTGTGGCAGTTTAAAACGAATCAGCTTTCAAACTAAACATCACAGACAACTGGACAGAATGAGAAGCTCTGTGACCCTCCTGAGAGAGGGGAGAGATCCACATCAACACAGTGATCTTCCAAAGTAGCCATTTTGTAGCCGTCATCATCCTCAAGACAAACAGAATGAATCTACCAAATCACACACGTTTCACTCTTTCGCTGAACTGTTTCGTGCACTTTTGACGAGAAATCTAAACTACAAAGTGCCCCCTTGACTTCCTCGCTGGAAAAGCACTTCTAGGGGATGCAACACCCCACTGTGTGCTTGACACAGGTCAGGAGAGTCTGCAGTTCAGTGCAAGTCGCACTGTAAAGCACTGCTGTGGTCGACTCAAAAACAAACCCTCCACTGCTTGTATTGCCTCCTCTCCCTCCCTCTGACAGCCTCCCTCTCTCCTCCCTCCTTCCCTCTGACAGCCTCCCTCTCTCCTCCTCTCCCTCTCTCTGACAGCCTCCCTCTTTCTTCCTCTCCCTCTCTCTAACAGCCTCCCTCTCTCCTCCTCTCCCTCTCTCTAACAGCCTCCCTCTCTCCTCCCTCCCTCTCTCTAACAGCTTCTCTCGCTCTCTCCTCCCTCCCTCTTCTTTCTGACAAGATCTTGCTCTCACCCCTATCACTCCCACGATACAAACACCTCCCCCTTTCCCTCCCTCCCTCTCTCCACAACACAAGCCCCACCTTTTCCACCAACAAGCCCCACCTTCCTTAAAACCTGCCCCTCCACGCCCTGGTCCCGCCCCTTACTGCCTGGGGCCGGAGCTGGCTGAGTGCTGGGTGGTGTGGCAGGGGTCCAGCGGCTCCTTGGTGGCCCCGCCGTAGACCTCCAGGCCCTGGTCGCTCCAGGGGGTGATGTTGCCCAGGGACGAGGAGCTGCAGTCGGCCAGAGCGGCCACCTCGGCGGGCTTCAGGACGCGGTCCCACAGGTTGAACTGGGACAGCTCTCCCACCAGAGCCTGGGAGGCGTCGAAGCGCCCGCCAAGCGTGTCCTGATGGAGACAGAGAGAGAGAGAGAGAGAGAGAGAGAGACAGAGATAGAGAGACAGAGAGAGAGAGAGAGAGAGAGACACAGAGAGAGAGACAGACAGAGAGAGAGAGAGACAGAGAGAGAGAGAGAGAGACAGAGAGAGAGACAAAGAGAGAGACAGAGAGAGAGACAGAGAGAGAGACAGAGAGAGAGACAAAGAGAGACAGAGACAGACAGAGAGAGAGAGGGAGAGACAGAGAGAGACAGGGAGAGAGAGAGAGAGACAGACAGAGAGAGAGACAGAGAGAGAGACAAAGAGAGAGACAGAGAGAGAGAGACAAACAGAGACAGAGAGAGGGAGAGACAGACAGAGAGAGAGACAAACAGAGACATAGACAGAGAGAGACACAGAGAGAGAGACAAACAGAGAGAGACAGGGAGAGGGAGAGACAACCACCTTCTTTTTAACTTTGAATGTTTTTGCTCTCCTCCTCAGCCTCAGTTGGTTTCTCCTCTTCCATCCATCCATCACTCTCTTTCTCCTCTCCTTCAAATGTTTCTTTACCCACCATCTCTTTCAACTCCTTCTTTCCCTGTATGACTATTTGTCCTTTCATCCATCCATATGAATCCCTCCATCACTCCGTTTATGACTCCATCCCTCCCTCATCCCTCCATCCATCCCCCTTGCATCCATCCATCATTCTATACATCCCTCCAACATCCACTTCGAACTCCATCCCTCTCTGCCACCTCCCTCCCTCCCTCCCTCCCTCCCTCCCTCCCTCCCTCCCTCCCTCCCTCCCTCCCTCCCTCCCTCCCTCCCTCCCTCCCTCCCTCCCTCCCTCCCTCCCTCCCTCCCTGCCTCCTCCCTCCCTCCCTGCCTCCTCCCTCCCTCCCTTTGTCTCACCTGTTCCTGGCCCAGTATCAGCACCCCTCCTGGCTTGATGGGGTGCCAGGCGGCCAGCCCCTCCCCCCTGCCCCTCATCTTGCCCCCCTGGTAGGCCTTCCACACCCCGTCCCGTAGCGTCCAGCTCACGCACACGTGCTGCCACTCGCCCTGGGTCAGGGACAGGGGCAGCTGCGCCACCTATAGGACAGGGGGACAAACTGGAGGTCAGGCCTGGTGATGAGAACCACTTCAGTAACTTCACTTCACCATTCTGGATCCACAATCCCCCAAAAATGTCTTCCCTCAAACACTCAATGCCCATTCCGTCCCACCACCGGAAGATCGCACCGATCCAAAATGGCCGCCCGGTTTCACCTCCTACCTTATCGTTGATGAGCAACTCCACTGGGTTGTGGATCCCCTGCAGCAGCACCAGCTCGTTGGGCTGCCCTGGGACAGAGTAGGAGAAGGGCGTGCCGATGCCGGGCTCGCTGGGCTTGAGCCACATGCAGGCGGTGAAGGCGTACATCTCGGGCATGTCCTTCCTCACCAGGCCGTACATGTAGTTGGTCCTCATGGGGAGGGACAGGACGAAGCCCTCTGGGAAGGGGGACTCTGTCAGGGCTGGGGGAGGGAGGGAGGCAGGGAGAGAGGGAGGGAGGGAGGGAGGGAGGGAGGGAGGGAGGGAGGGAGGGAGGGAGGGAGGGAGGGAGGGAGGGAGGGAGGGAGGGAGGGAGGGAGGGAGGGAGGGAGGGAGGGAGGGAGGGAGGGAGGGAGGGAGGGAGGGAGGAGGAGAGAATTAGGGAGAGTTTTTGTCATCTCATGTTCCTCCTCCGCTTCCCTTGTTGCCGCCCCACTCCCCCCCCACCCCCTCCTCTCCCTGTCCTCCCTTCTTTTCCTACTCTCTCTTATATTCCTTTTTCTCCCTTTCTCTTCCACCCCCCCCCACCTCCATACTCACTGCTCTCCAGGTGAGTGAGGCGGTGCTGCAGGGTGTCGATCCCCTGGTCGATCTTCTGGTGGTGGCTGTGGGTCTCCGTCCTCATGGTCTTCCTCTCCTCCTCCAGCTGCTGGATCTTCCTCTCCAACTCCCCCTCCAGGTCCTCCACCTTCCAGGGGGCCTTTGCGCGGGAGCCCCCAGGAGGGGAGGCCTTGGCTGGGGAAGCAGGGGCGGCAGGGGGTACCGGAGGTCTCGCAGGGGGTGCGGAGGAGACGCCCCCGGTTTTGGCGCTAATGACCCCTGACCCCATGCTGAGGGTCAGGGAGGGGTCGGTGTGGTTATGAGCAGCAGGTCCTATCTCCGACTGCAGGGGGGGAAGGATGGAGGGAGACGGGGGTTAGATGGAGAGAACGGGAAATAAGATTTTTTCAGGACTGGGGGGTTATCAAGGTTACTGAGAAGGAGCAGAGAATGAAAGGAAGGAGAGGAGCTTGTGAGCGGTGAAGGCGTGCGGAGGCGTGTGGAGGCATGTGGAGGCGTGTGGAGGCGTGTGGAAGTGTGTGGAAGTGTGTGGAGGCGTGTGGAGGCGTGTGGAGGCGGGTGAAGGCGTGTGGAGGCGTGTGGAGGCGTGTGGAGGCGTGTGGAGGCATGTGGAGGCGTGTGGAGACATGTGGAGGCATGTGGAGGCGTGCGGAGGCGTGTGGAGGCGTGCGGGTGGTAAAGACGAACAGACATGCAGAGGTGCACAGAAACTAGACAGATAAGAAGGGAGGGATGTTCATCCAGGAAGAGAGAGACTTAAATAGATGGATGAGGAGAGAGGAGGAAGCAATCAAGAGCAGGAGGGAGGGGGAGAGGACAGGGAGGGAGAAGAGACAGAGAGGAGGAGAGAAGAGGAAAGGAGAGGAGGGAGGGAGGGAGGGTGGGAGGGAGGGAGGGAGGGAGGGAGGGAGGGAGGGAGGGAGGGAGGGAGGGAGGGAGGGAGGGAGGGAGGGAGGGAGGGAGGGAGGGAGGGAGGGAGGGAGGGAGGGAGGGAGGGAGGGAGGGAGGGAGGGAGGGAGGGAGGGAGGGAGGGAGGGAGGGAGGGAGGGAGGGAGGGAGAATGGATGAGATAGATAGCCAGGGCATAAATTCACTCTAACTGGACTGTGCAGTATGTTATATTGACACCTGGGTCTACTAGGAGGGGGGTGCTGTGTCTGTGGATGGAAACCTGCCTCTCTTTCACCCACACACACACACATATATACTCTCTCACACACAGTCACACACACACACAGTCAAGACCTTTGAGACAGCAGGTTACAGGAAAAACTCAAGCTGGGTCTTCACATTCAGTACACACACACTGTGTGTGGTTAACATTTTCAAGGTCTCTCTCTCTCTCTATCTCTCTCTCTCTCTCCTCTCTCTCTCTCTGCAGCCAGCATCCTCTCATATTTTATTTATGGGTCCCCTACCATCCCTCACAGATGGAAGGGTATAGGGAGGGCTGGTAGGGGGCAGCATGTAAGAAACATTCCCTGCCACTCCACGGAAAGAGGAGGGGGGAACAGGAGAGGAGATGCACGGAGTGAAACGGTGTTCTGGGGGCGATAGTCTCATCGCTCGATGTTTGTTGTTGTTTTGTGGTGTGCTTTTTAATTATTTTTTTTCATCACTCGATGTCATTAAAGGGAAACAATTTCCATTACGTCATTTAAGCATTTAAGCACCGCTGAGAGTCACGTGCGCAATTAGTTTACATTTAAATTTAGATTTGTCATCTTTTTTAGTTTGTCATCATTTGTCATCTGCTGACTCCCCTTACATCTGTGACCATTATTTTGGATCGTTCGTATCATGTAAAAAAGGTGTAATAATTCTATGAAAATATTAATTGGATCTTCCAGAATTCGCCACAAATTCAGATCATTGATCTTAATCTTCGGCTGTAGGTCTACTTTCTATTTGCATTATTTGTAGTGAGAGATTCCTGTGACAGTTAAGACTATTTAGGAGTCTATTCTTTTTAGAAAAATACAAAAATCATATATTGAATTGCCTTCTGTTTCAGAAGTGAATTTAATTTAATATCTCAAATGTGTTATTGTTACAACAGCACGCAGGAGGCTGTTGTAACATAGACCCAGTGAATAGACCCATCGTTTGTCTACAAACCTCGAGCTTCTCAATTCGGTCCTTCAAGTCAAGGATGGCCCTCTCCAACTCCTCCACAGCCCGAGCGGTCTGCAGCTGCACCGCGGCCGACGAGCTCACATCATCCCCGGCCATGAGGCGGCGGTTGCCCGCCCAGACCCCAAGACTCCTCTCGGGTAGGTTCCGGTCGTCGAGGTCGCTCTCGCACTCCGTCAGCTTCCCGTTCAGCTCGCGGATCGTCCGCTGGTCCATGAGGATCTGGTCGTTCTGTTGCATGACCATCTGCCGGAGTTCGTCTGCGGTGGTGCGGAGGTAGCCCCAGTCATCACCGTAA
This sequence comes from Hypomesus nipponensis, assembly GCF_054491055.1. Taxonomy (NCBI): domain Eukaryota; kingdom Metazoa; phylum Chordata; class Actinopteri; order Osmeriformes; family Osmeridae; genus Hypomesus; species Hypomesus nipponensis. The sequence goes on along the minus strand of NC_140381.1, from coordinate 2,981,850 downwards.
AGAGACGGGTCTTCCGCTTGATGATTCAGGTTCTTGGTGCTGCAGTCTCCTGCCGGGATCGGAGTGCAGATGAGCCGGCTGAAGCTGAACTGTTTCGGCCCTCCGCTGCTCGTCATCTCCCCGGGACTCAGCGCGTTAAGAGCGGGAGTCTTCAGACCGAGTCCCAGCCCACCGCCATCCTCGTAGGATTCAGAACCGTGGAGAGCGCCCAGCGGACCAGCGTGAGCAACAGCGCCCGTATCGAGGGGCTGCAACAGGGCCTCCGAGGTCAGCGTGCCGTTGTCCGTGAGAGACTCGACGCCACCTTTCCTCGGGTAGACACTCGCGATGATGCAGATGACCGCACCAAGGAAGGCCAGCGTTCCAGCTGCTACCAGCACCACAACGAACTTCATAGCGACGGAGAAATCGATATATCTGCGACTGAAATGTAATTTAATGAGTGAGTATGAGTTTATATTAGAATATAGGGTAGAAAAAAACAACACGGTCAAGTCAGGCTACTACGGTCTAGCCTATAATTTCACGTCCATTTTCATAATCCTTCCGTTATATGATTTTATGCTCACCTTATCCCTCCCAGTGAAATCGTGCGGCCGACACGATAGTAGTGCCCCCCCAAAACAGCTCTTAGGAACAGAAAAATGTACGTTGGTGGTATTCAGAGGTGCGTCGGTTATCGGTTTTCCGCCCTTTCCATGTAAGATTGACAAGAACCAGCCCGGAAAGCGTTCAGCTGGTCTACCAATTCACGGTCTCATGGGCTCGGTGTTGCTAAGCTGCTCTCCTCCGCGGTTACTATGGGAATAGTGAGAGTGGGCGGGGAGAGGCACGGAGAGGGGAGGGCGTGGGCATGCGTCACTATGAGGTGAGAAGACAAACATGAACAGCGGTAGTCAACACGACTGACTGAGTGCGTGCGTGTCATACAGAGATGGACATAGAAAGAGGGAGAGACAGAGAGAGGAAAGAGAAAGTGAGAGACAGAGAGGAGAGACACGTAGAAAGAGGGAGAGACAGAGAGGAAAGAGAGAGTGAGAGACAAAGAAAGGAGAGAGACAGAGAGAGGGAGAGAGGTAAGAGAGAGTGAGAGACAGAGAGAGAGTAACACATGACAACCGAGTATTCATGGTGTATGAAGCCGACATCCTTTGGTGTCCATTAAAGTCCACAGCTCAGAAAATTCACTCCAACACGTGGCTCTTAAACCACTCTGCCCCCCTCCATCACAGAATACATCTCTTACTGATCAACAGGAGCGACAGACGGGGGTCAGAAGACAGCCCTTTATGGCTCACATCACTGGAGCCTGTCTAATGTCTGCAGACTGAGGCTCTTCAGACTGAGACACAGTCCAGACTCCAGCACAGAATAGATGCACAGATTACAGATCAGGTCCAAACTCTGCAGAAGCAGTGGGGGAGAGATAGAGAAGAGAGGAAGAGAGAGAAGAGAGGAAGAGAGAGAAGAGAGGAAGAGAGAGAAGAGAGGAAGAGAGAGAAGAGAGGAAGAGAGAGAAGAGAGGAAGATAGAGAAGAGAGGAAGATAGAGAAGAGAGGAAGAGAGAGAAGAGAGGAAGAGAGAGAAGAGAGGAAGAGAGAGAAGAGAGGAAGATAGAGAAGAGAGGAAGATAGAAATGAGGAAGATAAACAGACGAGGAAGATAGAGAGATGAGGAAGATAGAGAGATGAGGAAGATAGATGAAGAAGATAGAGAGATGAGGAAGATAGATGAAGAAGATAGAGAGATGAGGAAGATAGAGAGATGAAGAAGATAGAGAGATGAGGAAGATAGAGAGATGAAGAAGATAGAGAGATGAGGAAGATAGAGAGATGAAGAAGATAGAGATGAGGAAGATAGATGGATGAGAGACGAAGCAGGGGACAAGTGGACGAGGATCAAAGCTGTGAACAAAAGGCGATAACAAAACACGAGGGGAAAGAGGACTGTGTTGGAAGGAGTGGATTCTGCCATCTTGTGGACAGTCAGGACACTGCACCCTCGTTGATCTGAAGGCTGCCAGGAGGGAAAGCTGGGGATTCCAAACGGAACGTTAGTCAGGCTCTGATGGAACTTCTCGATTCGGTGGAAAGAGAATGTGCCAGAATTCCACAAGATAATTCTAAAGTGGGATGAGCCACAGGACCGAAAAAACCACCAAAGAAGCTTCAGCCACACTTGATATGTCTTTAGAGGTTGTTTTTAATGAAAAGACTCATTATGGAGAAACACACACAGAAAGCAACAACCGGAACTTGACACCTGTACAATAAGGGTTTACAAAAACATGCTTCAGATACATTAGAATATCTTCATCTTGATCATTTTACCATCAATACAATTGACAATTCATATTACCATTTATCACAAGACAAAATGCAGTCTTTTCACACGTTATTAAATTCACTACTCCAGGGTCTTCCATCCGATCAAACCCATATCGGACTGTCAAAAACAACAACAATGGCATCAATCAAAAAAATGAAATACAAACTCAATGTCACATTATGCTTAATTAAAAAGGTATTAAAAGTAGAAAGTAAAAATCCATCAAAACACAAATGGTTATCAGGGTTCAAAGTACACAAAAGATTTCATCTTAGACAAGTGTTCCTTCCGCACTTAACAAAGTGCCAAGATGACTGGCACAACATTTACATCCCAAAAGTCATAAAAACAAAGTTTCAAAGTAATTTTCGAAGCCCTATTTGGTACTTATATAGGCCACTATGTTGAGTTGTGCTCTCCCTTCATTGAGAGAGACAGAGAAAAAGGAACAAACAAAAAAAGTATACATTTACACTCACTGTTTTAACCTTTTACGTTCATCTTGGTCTGTGGACTCCAAGACCCTTATGTAGCGTTACGACAAGTGCATCAGTGGTGCTACTTCTAGGTACATACAGTTTCCATGACGACGACTAGAACCTTCTAGCTACAGTACTGACAATGCGATTACGGGGGCTGCGATCTCCCCGTCCGCCTGCTCGCGGCAGCACTCCGCACGGCACCGCGTGTAACGGACACGGAGAGGGCGACAGATGGAAGGATTCAGGGGCTGTTCTAGCAGGGGGGCCAGGGGGGGGCAGTGCCCCTGTGACAACAAGCTTGGACCCCCTTGTGTGTGTCCCCCCCCTAAATGTTGAGTCTGAATCGTTATACACGTGGTCTTTTGTCTGTTAATGCCTGGAATGCAGTGACGAAAACGACGTGACAATATTCATGTTTAATGTAACAGGCCCCTGTAACAGTACAACTGGTCCCAGCTTGGCCTTCCTAGTTGAAAGGGGTCTAGAACCACCACTGATGATGGAGAGGTCTGTAGATCGGCACAGTACATGCCAGATGTACAAAACAGGACTTTGATAGGTCTATATACGAGTTGAGCCCGTTGGAAGAATTGGGGCGTGCGGAGGGAGACGAGGAGAACGGGGCCCCCGACGACAAGTGGTTAGAGGGACAGCGTAACTAAGGCAACACATGCGGAAGGTTGACATTATTATTATTGTTGATATCGTACATAGATCACACTCGGGTCAAATGGATAAGGTGCTTTTAGATTTTAAACGTGAGAGTCAAGCACTTTTGTGAACGCTCTGTTGGTGAGCTGAATCGACAGCACCGTAGGAATTTCATCGTTACACATTTGACCCTGGCGAAACCGAACAAGCAGCCAACATCAGGGAGAACGTTGAGGGGGGCGGTTGCGGGGTGGTGGTAGGGGGTTAGCACCAGAGGCTGGTATGGTTCTGGCCGGAGGATCCTGGCTTGAATATGACCCTTGGATCCCTTAATCATCTCAAAGGTTTACCGGAAGGGGGGAAGCGGTATGAACCGGACTGGACCTGCTCTAAACCGGCTCTAGTCAAAAAGGAGGTGTAAGAGCGTGGCTGTGTGTGTGTATATGTGATCTGGAGGGGTGTTTAGTACCCTCCTGTATTCAGTCCCACAGCAGAAATACAGTTCTAAATCAAAGACAGTTTAGAGTCTTGGCAGACATTCTGAAAATCGAAGGGTGTTTATTTTGGTTATATATTTTTTTTTCTTTTCTCTTTTCTTTTTTTTTTTTTTTTAAGGAAAAGGCAGGCGTTGGAAAACATGGCAAAAGAAACAGCAATAAGTTAACATGATCTTCTTTTGTTTCCCCGTTCTTACTCTTTTGCAGCTTTTAAACGTTGTGCGTGCATATAAATATTCATATATGCCTGTGCGTTGGAGAGAGCTCTAGCATGAAAAGGCCATGGATCTGAGCAGAGCGGTAAACAAAGATTAGAGTAGGGTCGGTTTGTATTTTTCACGCAGTGGAGTGCCCTGCTATAACCTCAACGTGGCGACGCAGTTTTTCAGAGTCCAACAACCCAAGTGCAAAATACCGCCTGTTACCTCATTTAACCCTTTGCGAGATGGACGTCCAATGAAATTAAGTGAAACGAAGACTGAAACACAGACGCAGGTTCTGTAGCAACACCCCACCCTCCACACTTGAACCTTCACCAAACCAGTTTGTTTACTTCCTACGCAACCCTCAGGCGAACTTGGATTTAACCCCTTTGTCCACCGGGAGGGGTGGGACGATTACTTCCGGGAACAACACCGACGGTTCTCTTGTGGCAGGTGAACCGAATCAAACTCACCCAGGATCCCGTCACTGCTTTCGTTTTCCTGTGCAAGATGGCGGATATCAATGAGGCCGAGCCCATATCAACAAGTCCACCTACCAAGTCCACGCATGTTTCAGTTAAAAAAAAATAAGCTCTCTTACTATTCCATGGCTGGGTGTGGGAGTAACATTACACTACAAATCATTCCATTTCATATCGTTACATAATTCAATAGTTAAAGGGGAGTATTATAATTGCAGTATTTCAAAAGTCTCAGTATTTTACGCATTAGCTACAATGGCAATCGATGGCGTCTCATTTGGAAGTCTTCCTATGGCTTGGGCTGGAAGGGGTTTCCTGGGGCGGGGGAGGGTGCGGGGGGGCTCTTATCGGGGGGGGCGGAGGGGGAGGCGGGGCGGGAGGAGGGGGAGGGGAACTCCTTGATGGTGACGGTGAGGAGGTTGGAGGTGACGTCGGTGACCACCACGTTCTCGTGGCTCGGCGCCAGCTGGGGGCGCCAGTCGGGATCCCCCTCCACGGGCACCCTCTGGGGGCCGCTGGTAGGGGCGGGGTTAGCGGGGCAGCCAGCAGGGGCGGGGTTAGCGGGGCAGCAGGCAGGGGCGGGGTTAGCGGGGCAGCAGGCAGGGGCGGGGTCGCGGGGGAGAGGGGACGCTGTGCTGTCGGAGGCGGCCGGGCGTTTGTGTTGGCGACGCCGCCTGCGTAGCGTCTTCCTCTTGCCCTCCTGAGAAAGGTCCAGGGCATCTTCATCATCCTCCCCCTCCTCCTCCTCCTCTGGGGAGGAGCCGGAGGAGAGGGAGGGGGAGGAGGGGAGGAAGGGGGCAGCGGGGGCCGGGCTAGGGCCGCTAGAGGAGACGGACGGGGCGGGAGCGGCCTCTTCCTGGGTGGCGGTTTTCTGAGGTTCTGGAGGGAGGCCCGGGCTGGGCTCAGCCTGGGGGCTCGAGTTGTAGGGCAACCCCAAAGTGGAGGCCCCCGGGGCGGGCACAGGGGCAGGAGGAGCAGCAGGGCCGGCCTGGTTGAGGGACGGGGAGGGAGGGTTGGCCTCAGATCCACTGGAGCTGGAAGGTGAGGGCGGAGGCTGGTACTGGGGTTGGGAACCTCCAGAAGAGGGGGTGTCCCGGGCCCCTGCGGCCCCGGCACCAGAGCCTGTCCCTGGGCGTGAGTGGAGAGGACCTGGCCCCCCACATTGGAGCCCAAAGGGCTTCCCGTACATGGGAAAGCCCAGCATCTTGAGTGGCGGCTGGAACGGCCTATAGGGAGCCTCCCCGTGCCTCTTCCCAATGATGCGGTTCCTGGACGGGATGTTCTGGCGACCGGACGAGAGATTCGCGGACGACGGCTTCCTAGTTCCGCCGCCTCCTCCTCCTCCTCTGCCTCCCCCTCCGCTCCTCCCCCCCCCTCCTCCACTTCCTGGTTTGTCGATGACCTTGAGGTTGAGGATGATGCGACCACGCTTGACCTCGCGCGGCTTGACGCGCCGGTTCAGGATGCGGACGGTCTCGGAGAACGGGGAGACGGGCGGGCGGGAGTGGAACGCTGCCCCCGGCGTCCCGAAGGGCGGGGCCAGGGGGTCGGTGCGGGGCAGCGGCCGGCGGGACATCCGGTGGCAGCGGCGAATGTCTTTCTTCAGCTTGTGGGTGGCGGCCAGTGAGTTCAGTTTGGGGGAGGGCGTCACCGATGACGAGGAGGAGGGGTGTGAGGTGGAGGAGGAGGGTGGGGGTGGCTGGCTGCTGGAGGAGGAGCGAGGGGCGCTCTGGCGGGGGTTGGAGGCTCTGGAGGAAGTTTCTCCTTTCTGGCTGCGGGCCTGAGGAGGACGATAGAAGAGGGGGATGAGGGAGGAGGAAAGAAGAGAGTTGAGGGAGGAGGAGAGGAGGATGACGGAGGAGAGACAGAGGTTAAAGAGGAAGCAAGCTCGCAATCAGAGACATTCCTGTCTTCTGCTAAGCTACTGCTCACCTTCCGTGTGAGCTAGCAGACTTCAGTGAACAGATCAACACGTTTGGCTCACAAGTCACATGAGTCGAGGGCTTCGCGTCTCTCAACCAAACAGCCCTTCTGCTTTCATCTCTAGCCTGGCGGAAGGACTAAACGACCGCACAATCCAAATATTTTCTAACCAGATCTGTGACGTCACGAGCGCTGCAAAACAAACTAACTAACGAAAGTGAATACCTTTGATGTTGAGGTCTTGGGTTTGGGTCCTCGCTTCTTGGGCCCACTGAGTTCCCTGTCCCGCTCTCTGAGGGAACAAAAACAAGGAAGTGATTCAAACAAAACAACAATAACACTCACTCTCTCTCCATCCATCCTTTCCTGACTCTGGTTCGGGCTCCTAGCAGAGTATTGAAGTGTGTGTGTGTGTGTGTGTGTGTGTGTTTGGCACAGTCTTGGGTTGTGGCCACGTGACAACAATGCTGGGCTGTGACGCTCGGGCCAGGAGGAAGCTGGGCCGAGGCTGGTACACTCAGAAAAACAGAACGTTGAGGCTGGAACACTCAGAAAAACAGAACGTTGAGGCTGGTACACTCAGAAAAACAGAACGTTGAGGCTGGAACACTCAGAAAAACAGAACGTTGACACGTCCCACGAGACCGTGACCTGTCAACACGACCATCTCCATCACTGTGTGTGGACGAGTGAGAACAGAAAACAGAGAGAGACAGATACAAAGTGGGAGAGAGAGACATCGAACAGAACAGTGAGAGACAGAAAGAGAGAGAGTGGGAGAGAGAGACATGGAACAGAAAGGGGAGCTTGAAAGAGAGAGGGAGTATAAAAGCAGGGCAGTCTGGTGAGGTCTTGTTTGATGGAGTCATACTGAGAAGAAACAGACATCTCTCTCCCTCTCCACACGCATCTCCCCCCCTCTGCACATCTCTCTCTCCCCCCCTCCACACACATCTCTCTCTCTCTTTGAAGTGGTCTGGCAAGAGACAACTGAATACTGCCGTAACAGAGACAGTCGCTTTCAGGGGGATGGAGGGAATAGACAGGAGAGAACGGGAACAAATTTGAGTTTAAATGATCAGCATTTGCTAGTTGGGTAAAGAGAGAGAGAGAGAAAGAGAGAGGGAGAGAAAGAGAGTGAGAGAGAAAGAAGAAGAAAAGAGGAAAATGGTCGGGAGACAGCAGTTGTATAATGCAAAGTCGTTTAAACACCATCTATGAATACACAGAGAGATGTAAAGATACTTACTTCTGTTCGAAACCTAAAATCAGCCTGTCATCCAAGATGTTTTCCTCTGGCTCCCAAGTGCTGTGTCTAGAGAAACAACACGGTGGGTGAAATCCAAAACATAATTTTGAACGTTCACTTTCAAAAGACGTGCACACATCAAATATTCTCCGAATGAGTTAGACTGGAGAGTTAGACTGGTGTTTTCTCATTTGGGTTAGAGACCTACGCTAAATGACTCACATTCAAGTTTCTTAAGTAGTATGCGTTACAATAGTCACTTACTTTAGTGCCCAGCCTTTCCATTTCACTAGATACTCAAGACGACCCTGCAAAACATCACCGGAGACGAACAAACGAACAGACACAGGAGAGAATGACCGACATACTCAATGTGCAAATCAGCATCCGGTTATAATCAGATTTTGAAGCTAGAGTGCTGTCCTAGAACACAAATTGATTTGTTGTAGGACTAACTTGAGTTCATATTAGCGTGTCTATAGCTGGTTGGCTAGCTAGCTAGTTGGCCATTCATTTTATAGGGAGGGGGAGGCTGGAATGCCTGACGACAGTATATTACAAATGGGCTGACTACCCAATTCGTTCCAGAATCAGCTACACAAAAACATTGTAGAGGGAAAATCTGGTCGACTAGCTACTGGCTAGCTAGCTTCTCCAATCAGCTAGATAGCAAGAAACTCGAGAAATTCTTTGTTGCGGAATTGTGTGTCAATTCATTACCCAGCTGCCAAGTGAACTGGTGTGAATTGATGTGCAACCTACTCCCCTTACCGGTGATGGTGTGGGAAAAAGTCTGAAACAAAGCACTGCTAAACAGGCCAGCTACTGTCGCAAGACCCCCCTCAAAACAACAGGCCCTGGCTTTCCACACTGCAGTCAAACCTTAGACTACCACAATGCCCTCCTTCGCAGACCCCTTTGTGTCGCTATTTATTGCCCTGCCATAGAGGTACCATTTCAACCGGACTGTGCTAGCTAGCCAGCCAGTTTATGGCTAGCCTTTCCAAGGCCCCGCTGCCAATACTAGACAAATAGCGAGCTTTGAGCACAGACAAGCACGCCGTGACGACCCTCGCCCACGTCTGCACGCTGCCTGGAACTAGCGCTGAGATTACCCGAAAAACACGCAGGTCGGCGGGGAACTCACCTTGCGAACGCGGCGCTTTAGTATGGCTTCCGCGGCGAAAACACGATCACCGACCGCGGAGAGCTCCATCTTTCATGCCCAACTCTGTTCTCTTTCTTTCTCCCTCTGTCTCTCTCTCTCCAGATTCCGCGGGTACTAACCTATTACTCCCCTCCCCAAATATATCAAGGCGGTTGCAGTAGCAGACAGCACTGTATTGAAGCAAGCAGGAACGAGACGAGAGGAGTGTATCACGTGCCCCAGGTCAACCCCCCTCGGTCGTCCTAGCAACGCCAAAGGGCCACGAGAGGATGCACGAGCCTTAAACTATCCTGAGTAAATGTGAGCCATGTATTGCCCGTGGACTTTATAATCAATACTTAACAATTTGTGATTCCATTTGGTATTTGGTATATTCCAGAGGCTGTTGGCTGCTTTTAAAGATGTATTTAAAATTATATAAAGTACTGTTTACATGTCTAATAAAGACACACCCGTGATAAATATGTACAAATCGACGTGTGCATATCTTTGTTTTGTAGAAATGGTGACAACTGTTCTCTCAGAGCCTCAGACAACTTAACTGAATCTCGATCAGACCATCCACCTTTACTACTTGCGAAAAATATACAGTGGCCATCAAGTCAAACTGACTTGCAGATCAGGTTCTAACTGCAGACTGGCTGTCGTCCAACGCGCAGCATCACTCATGTACGGTTGTTTCCCCCCACCCCATGACTTCTGCTCTCTTATCATTGGTGAGCGTCTAAACACGCTGTCTCGACTCTGGTGCCTGATTGGTGGAGCTAACGGTCAGTTAAGCTTTGTAGCAAGATTAGTTGTCTTCACACTCGGTTGTTGATGTTGAACTGTCAAAAGTCGACTGTCGACTCCATCTCTGGGAATTAACAGAAACTAGGTAAGCACAAAACATCGTATTATTCCTGAGAATATGGGCTGGTCTACGTGACTAGTTCAACACGCGCTTTAGCAAAAAAAAACATATTTCATTGCACGTTCTACTTTTTTTTTTATTACAGCAAGAAAAGCTCTTGGGCTTCGTGAGTCAAAACGATACCGAATGTGATTAAACCTGATACTGGCTGGCCGAGAACTCGTGAACTGAATGAATAGAGCCGTTTGTGTGCAATGGAGGGTTTTTACCATTTAAAACTGTACAGCAGTCAACATTTGCGATGACACTGCGTATCGAGCTAGCTCACATTTTAGCACAACTAGCTACCGCGTTTGGGTAACACAATCCGTAATTCTATACGTTCTTACTCTTTCTCCATGTTTCCTGAATGTTAATAAGAGGAGAGGTGCATTGCTTGCACTTTGTCTTGCAAGTCGCAGCCTCAAAGATGCATTGGGTGACTAGTCACTGGGGGGATTTTTAATTGCGTCATCGATAGACCACAACTAAAGTCGATAGACCACAACTAAAGTCGATAGACCACAACTAAACTAATCGACATTTGGTCACTGAAATCTTGCTTCTTGCTCAAGACATTTGAACGCAATCCGATTAGGCCTAAGTCATCACAATCTTGAACTGACACACAAATGATAAAGCAGAGAATGAGTATGTTTGTTACCGTAAGTTTGATCTACTGTCTCGTCTCTTTCTCTCCTTGTCTGTGTCTCGTTTTTCTTTCAATCCTACTTTTTGTTTTGTTTTTTTGTCACTTTTCCTGTGCCCCAACCCCCCTTTACAAACACACCCACACACACACGCGCACACACACACACACAAACCCTCCCTCCTACCATACCCACATATCTCCTTCTGTCTCTTTCCTCCACCCCCATTCCACCCCATCTCTCCTTCTCTCACCCCCCTCCCCAACCAGACAACCAAGCATGCAGTTTCTGGGGCGCCTGCTAGACACTGTCTCCTCCGTGTCCAACCTGTTCTCCAACCCCTACCGCGTTCGGGACGTACCACTGTCCGACTACAGCGGGGGTGGCAGAGTCCGGCTGAAGGAGGAGGGCCGCATGGTGCTGTACAGGAACTCCAACAGCCAATCATGGGACTGCCTGCTGACGTGTCCCGATACCCCCACCATGGCCTTGAGGTGAGGTGCATTGTGGGTAGTGTAGTCTGATTTGAATTGAGCACAGAGGCGTCATAGCTCCACTGCGGGTCAGGTTGGGCATCCTGTTGATTACCTCAGGTGAACTCTGACCCCTCTGGATGACCTAACATCCTCCCTCTCTTCCTCTTCCAGGTTGTTCCAGGTGGCATCAGAGGAGGACGCCATGAACTGGTTCCCCCAGTATGCCCTCAAGCTCCGCCCCTTCTACGAGACCCTCTCCCTGAAAGCGGAGTCGGCCCAGCCAATCGTAGACAGCCTCCGCAGCCACCCGGACTGGAGCTCCGCCCACATTGCCGTGGATACGGGGCTGAGGGAGTGTCTTAAGCACAACTACGTCCAGAGGTGAGACGAGTCAGGTGGCTGAGCGGTTAGGGAATCGGGCTACTAATCAGAAGGTTGCCAGTTCGATTCCCGGCCATGCCACTGACCTTGTGTCCTTGGGCAAGGCACTTCACCCTACTTGCCTCGGGGGGGGGGGGAGGGGGAATGTCCCTGTTCTTACTGTAAGTCGCTCTGGATAAGAGCGTCTGCTAAATGTCTAAATAAGACCCCAGAGAGGGAAAGTGTCGCTAAGGGGGGGAAGTGTCGCCAAGGGGGGGAGCCAGGGTCTCTAACCGTTGCTCCCTTCGCCCGTCCTCCAGTCAGATCAATGCGCGTGACGGGGCGGGCCAGACGCCGCTGCACCTGGCGTGCGAGCGGGGCGACGCGGCGTGCGTGAAGGAGCTGCTGGAGGAGAGCCAGGCTCGCACCAACATCAAGGACAAGAACGGGGAGACGCCCATGCACTGTGCTGCCAAGCAGGACTCAGCTGTCATCATACAGGTGAGGGGGGGGGCATGCACTGTGCTGCCAAGCAGGACTCAGCTGTCATCATACAGGTGAGGGGGGGGGGGGCATGCACTGTGCTGCCAAGCAGGACTCAGCTGTCATCATACAGGTGAGGGGGGGGGGCATGCACTGTGCTGCCAAGCAGGACTCAGCCGTCATCATACAGGTGAGGGGGGGGGGGGCATGCACTGTGCTGCCAAGCAGGACTCAGCTGTCATCATACAGGTGAGGGGGGGGGGGCATGCACTGTGCTGCCAAGCAGGACTCAGCCGTCATCATACAGGTGAGGGGGGGCATGCACTGTGCTGCCAAGCAGGACTCAGCTGTCATCATACAGGTGAGGGGGAGGGGGGGCATGCACTGTGCTGCCAAGCAGGACTCAGCTGTCATCATACAGGTGAGGGGGGGGGGGGGGGGGCATGCACTGTGCTGCCAAGCAGGACTCAGCTGTCATCATACAGGTGAGGGGGAGGGGGGGGCATGCACTGTGCTGCCAAGCAGGACTCAGCTGTCATCATACAGGTGAGGGGGGGGGGGGCATGCACTGTGCTGCCAAGCAGGACTCAGCTGTCATCATACAGGTGAGGGGGGGGGGGGCATGCACTGTGCTGCCAAGCAGGACTCAGCTGTCATCATACAGGTGAGGGGGGGGGCATGCACTGTGCTGCCAAGCAGGACTCAGCTGTCATCATACAGGTGAGGGGGGGGGGGCATGCACTGTGCTGCCAAGCAGGACTCAGCCGTCATCATACAGGTGAGGGGAGGTGGAAAGACGGAGGTGGAGGAAGGGAGGGGAGAAAAGGAGGAAGAGAGAAAGATCTTGTCAATAATCACTTGTTATCATTTTCCACCCCTCCTCCTACAACCCCCCCCCCCCCCCCCAGGCGCTGTGCTCCCGTCTGTGCGAGGGCGTGAACGACCTGAACGTTGCCGGGGAGACGCCCCTCCATGTGGCGTGTCGTCTGGGGCGGGCGGAGGCCGTCAAGGCCCTGCTGGGGGGCGGGGCCAGGTGTGATGTCATAGGGGGGAGTGGCTACCCTATCCACTCCGCCATGAAGTACAGCGAGAAGAGGTGAGGGCGCGGAGCGACGAAGACGAGGATGATGATGATTATACATCTTATTTGTAATGGATGACTTCCCTCCCTCTCAGCTGTGCTGAGGCCATCCTGACAGCAGACCCAGCTCAGCTGGAAGCAGAGGATGCTCTGTACGGAGGCACCCCGCTACACTGGTCCAAGACTGCAGAGGTACACACACACACACACACGCACGCACACACACACACACACACACACACATGCAGACACACACACACACACACACACACATGCAGACACACACACACTTACACTCACATAGGCTCTCTGTCCATGTTTGTCTCTCTTGTACACACTGCACATATGTGTAACCCCCCTCTCCTCCCCCCTCCCCCCCTCTCCCCCCCCCTCCCCCCTCTCCCCCCCCCCTCCCCCCCTCTCCCCCCCCCTCCACACCCCCTCCCCCCTCTCCCTCCCCCCCTCTCCTCCCCCCTCCACACCCCCTCTCCTCCCAGATGTGTCGTCTGCTGCTGGAGCGAGGCTCCACAGTGAACTACCTCAGTAAGACAGGGGAGAGCCCGCTGCACGTGCTCACCAGGAGGGGGCGCTTCGAGGCAGCCATGGTGCTGCTGACACACGGGGGGCACCCCAACCTCCGGGGCCAGGACGGGAACACTGCTCTGCACCTCGCCATGAAGGTAGAGGAGGGGGGGGGAACACTGCTCTGCACCTCGCCATGAAGGTAGAGGAGGGGGGGGGAACACTGCTCTGCACCTTGCCATGAAGGTAGAGGAGGGGAACACTGCTCTGCACCTCACCATGAAGGTAGAGGAGGGGGAGGGAGAACACTGCTCTGCACCTCACCATGAAGGTAGAGGAGGGGGGGGGAACACTGCTCTGCACCTCACCATGAAGGTAGAGGAGGGGGGAACACTGCTCTGCACCTCACCATGAAGGTAGAGGAGGGGGGGGGAACACTGCTCTGCACCTCGCCATGAAGGTAGAGGAGGGGGGGGGAACACTGCTCTGCACCTCGCCATGAAGGTAGAGGAGGGGGGGAACACTGCTCTGCACCTCGCCATGAAGGTAGAGGAGGGGACGGGAACACTGCTCTGCACCTCGCCATGAAGGTAGAGGAGGGGGGGAACACTGCTCTGCACCTCACCATGAAGGTAGAGGAGGGGACGGGAACACTGCTCTGCACCTCGCCATGAAGGTAGAGGAGGGGGGGGAACACTGCTCTGCACCTCGCCATGAAGGTAGAGGAGGGGAACACTGCTCTGCACCTCACCATGAAGGTAGAGGAGGGGGGGAACACTGCTCTGCACCTCACCATGAAGGTAGAGGAGGGGGGGGGACACTGCTCTGCACCTCACCATGAAGGTAGAGGAGGGGGGGAACACTGCTCTGCACCTCACCATGAAGGTAGAGGAGGGGGGGGGAACACTGCTCTGCACCTCGCCATGAAGGTAGAGGAGGGGGGGGGAACACTGCTCTGCACCTCACCATGAAGGTAGAGGAGGGGGGGGAACACTGCTCTGCACCTCACCATGAAGGTAGAGGAGGGGGGGGGAACACTGCTCTGCACCTCGCCATGAAGGTAGAGGAGGGGGGGGGAACACTGCTCTGCACCTCACCATGAAGGTAGAGGAGGGGGGGGGAACACTGCTCTGCACCTCACCATGAAGGTAGAGGAGGGGGGGGAACACTGCTCTGCACCTCGCCATGAAGGTAGAGGAGGGGAACACTGCTCTGCACCTCACCATGAAGGTAGAGGAGGGGGGGGAGACACTGCTCTGCACCTCACCATGAAGGTAGAGGAGGGGGGGGGACACTGCTCTGCACCTCACCATGAAGGTAGAGGAGGGGGGGAACACTGCTCTGCACCTCGCCATGAAGGTAGAGTAGGGGGGGGAACACTGCTCTGCACCTCACCATGAAGGTAGAGGAGGGGGGGGGGAACACTGCTCTGCACCTCGCCATGAAGGTAGAGGAGGGGGGGGGAACACTGCTCTGCACCTCACCATAAGGGTAGAGGAGGGGGGGGGAACACTGCTCTGCACCTCACCATGAAGGTAGAGGAGGGGGGGGAACACTGCTCTGCACCTCACCATGAAGGTAGAGGAGGAGGGGGGAACACTGCTCTGCACCTCACCATGAAGGTAGAGGGGGGGGGGAACACTGCTCTGCACCTCACCATGAAGGTAGAGGAGGGGGGGGGGAACACTGCTCTTCACCTCGCCATGAAGGTAGAGGAGGGGGGGGGAGCTTGTTATGGAGGTCTGTGTGTGTGTGTGTGTGTGTGTTTGTGACTGGTGTTGTGGATAGGATTTCTTGGAGAGTATGTTGGTGCATTAGGTACCTTGTTATGGAGCTGTGTGTGTGTGTGTGTAATCAGACTGGAGTGTTCCTCCCCCTGCAGATGGACCACATGGATCTGATCAAGGCCCTGATCGTGTTCGGGGCCGACGTGGAGATCCACAACGACCTGGGAGAGACCCCAGGGCTGATCGCTGCTCGAACCAGCAAAGGTGAGGGGGGGGGATTGAATAGGAACACGACAGAGTGGGATGTGCCAACGAGCAGGATGAAAGGAAGTGAGATAAGGTGGATGAGGTGGTGTGTGTGAGAGAGAGACAGTGTGAGAGACAGAGAGAGAGAGAGTGGTGTCAGAAACAAGCCAGTATGAGACTCACACATCAACCAGCTAACATCTTAACCTGGGTTCATTAAAAAGCACGTCATCGCTGTGTGACGTTCTGGAACATCACCTGCATTCACACAGAGCGTTCTGGAACATCACCTGCATTCACACAGAGCGTTCTGGAACATCACCTGCATTCACACAGAGCGTTCTGGAACATCACCTGCATTCACACAGAGCGTTCTGGAACATCACCTGCATTCACACAGAACGTTCTGGAACATCACCTGCATTCACACAGAGCGTTCTGGAACATCACCTGCATTCACACAGAGCGTTCTGGAACATCACCTGCATTCACACAGAGCGTTCTGGAACATCACCTGCATTCACACAGAGCGTTCTGGAACATCACCTGCATTCACACAGAGCGTTCTGGAACATCACCTGCATTCACACAGAACGTTCTGGAACATCACCTGCATTCACACAGAGCGTTCTGGAACATCACCTGCATTCACACAGAGCGTTCTGGAACATCACCTGCATTCACACAGAGCGTTCTGGAACATCACCTGCATTCACACAGAGCGTTCTGGAACATCACCTGCATTCACACAGAGCTAGACATCTTACTTTCTCACACAGTAACTAAGAACTAATTGCATAACGTGTGTGTTTCTCTGCATGTGGTTTCCAAAGTCCAACATGAAGGGGTTGCTAGGATACTGCTGGGGTATTAAAACGTTAATTATGGACAAGGTGGTCTCTGCTGTTAGCAGCTATCAGTAATGATGTCATTTCCTGTGATCAGTTTTTTTCTATGGAATCCATGCATGCCTGGTGTGTGTGTGTGTGTGTGTGTGTAGCAATGCCAATAATGGATGTGTGTATTTTTTGCATGTACTGTACAGGATATAAAACCTACTCATATTGCATATCTTCCTCTCCCTCTCTCTCTCTTTATTTCTCTCCCTTTCTCCCTCCCCTCTTGCTATTCACTATGTAACGGTGTGTGTGTGTGCATGCTTCTAACCATCCTGGCTTGTGCGTATGTGTGTGTGTGTTGTAAGGTCCTAACAGAAAGGTTCTGCTGGACATGCTGTGTAATGTAGGGGTACAGCGATGTCACCCCCCCTCCTCCCCCTCTCCTCACCCCCAAACCACCGCCACCTACAAGAAGGCTTCCACTCCCCCTGGCATAGGTAAACTCCCTCCCCCCTCCCCCTCCCCCTCCCCCACTGCCTTCTGCCCCCCCGACACCACCTGTCCCCCCCTCTCAAAACCCCCCTTTTCCCGACCACCATCTTGAAACTAAGTTTCTACACCTGACCTCTACACCCTCTTCATACCTTCATCCTCCCTCACCCCCCTCCCCCACCGCCTTCTGACCCCCCGACACCACCTGTCCCCCCTCTCAGAATCTGCCCCCCCCCTCTGTTCACTCCCCCCATCTGGAAACCAAGTTTCGACACCTGACCTCTACACCCTCTTCATACCGACACCTGACCTCTACACCCTCTTCATACCGACACCTGACCTCTACACCCTCTTCATACCGACACCTGACCTCTACACCCTCTTCATACCGACACCTGACCTCTACACCCTCTTCATACCGACACCTGACCTCTACACCCTCTTCATACCGACACCTGACCTCTACACCCTCTTCATACCGACACCTGACCTCTACACCCTCTTCATACCGACACCTGACCTCTACACCCTCTTCATACCGACACCTGACCTCTACACCCTCTTCATACCGACACCTGACCTCTACACCCTCTTCATACCGACACCTGACCTCTACACCCTCTTCATACCGACACCTGACCTCTACACCCTCTTCATACCGACACCTGACCTCTACACCCTCTTCATACCGACACCTGACCTCTACACCCTCTTCATACCGACACCTGACCTCTACACCCTCTTCATACCGACACCTGACCTCTACACCCTCTTCATACCGACACCTGACCTCTACACCCTCTTCATACCGACACCTGACCTCTACACCCTCTTCATACCGACACCTGACCTCTACACCCTCTTCATACCTTCATCCCCCCTCCCTCTTTTCTTTTTCTCCCCCTCTTTATCATTCTCCTGTCTTCCTCCTTTCATCCTCTGCCGCCTGTCTCCTATTGGTTGTTGAGGGGCGGGGGTCTTGTCTGTCATTGGCTGGCAGGCCTCGAGGACATCATGCACGTGGCGGCCACCGTTGGAGCCATGAGTCAGGGTCGACAGGAAGTGGACGGCCTCAAAACAGGAAAGAGGAAGTACGTACGAGGGGATGTATAGGAAGGTCCAGGTGTCTCCCTCTCCTCTTTAATACTGAATAATGTGATGATTCCTCTCCCCTCCCCTCCTCCAGGATAGACAGGTTGCTGTGTCTGGATGGAGGGGGTATTAAAGGTCTGGTTCTGATCCAGTTGCTGATCGCCCTGGAGAGGGAGGCTGGCCGGCCCACCAGGGAGCTCTTCGACTGGGTCTCTGGAACCAGCACCGGGGGCATCCTGGCGCTGGCCATAGTCCACGGTCTGTGTGTGTGTGTCTGTGTCTGTGTGTGTGTAACTGTGGTAACATAGCTTTGGGGCATTTGACTGTGATGTCTGCATGTCCGAGTGTGTGTGTCCACTAACAGACGCTGTGTTTGTGTGTGTCAGGTAAGTCCATGGAGTACCTGCGCTGCCTGTACTTCAGGATGAAGGAGCAGGTGTTCAAGGGGTCACGACCTTACGAGTCGGCTCCTCTGGAGGACTTCCTGAAGAAGGAGTTTGGAGAGAACACCAAGATGACAGACGTACGGAGCCCCAGGTAACTATGGAAACACTGTTGACTCTCTCTCTCCTCACCGCTCTCTTTCTCTCTCCACACCACTCTCTCTGACACCCCCTTCCATTGCTCGTTCCTCCTCCTCATTTTAAATACATTTACATTGTCATTAAGCAGACGCTCTTATCCAGAGCGACTTACAGTAAGTACAGGGACATTCCTCCCGAGGCAAGTATGGTGAAGTGCCTTGCCCAAGGACACAACGTCATTTGACTCGGCCGGGAATTGATCTGGCAACCTTCAGATTACTAGCCCGATTCCCTCACCGTTCAGCCACCTGACTCCTCCTCCCTCCCCCTGTCTCTCCCCCTGCCCGCCCTCCCCTCCTCCCTGTTTTCCAGGGTGATGGTGACCAGCGTGCTGGCAGACAGACACCCAGGGGAGCTCCACATCTTCAGGAACTACGACCCCCCCTCCCTCCACAGAGAGCCCCCCTACTCCACCTCGGCCTCCTTCCAGCCCCTCACTATCCCACAAGGTAGCACCTGGGGGGTCAAGCCACACACACACAATGCTGACTGGGTGTGGGTAAGGGTTAAGTGTGACAGGTGTGTGTGTGTGTGTGTTACCTGCTGTGTTGCTGGTGTGTGTGTGTGTTACCTGCTGTGTTGCTGGTGTGTGTGTGTGTGTGTGTGTTACCTGCTGTGTTGCTGGTGTGTGTGTGTGTTACCTGCTGTGTTGCTGGTGTGTGTGTGTGTGTTACCTGCTGTGTTGCTGGTGTGTGTGTGTGTGTGTGTGTGTGTTCCCTGCTGTGCTGCTGGTGTGTCTGAGGGCCAGTGTTGTTGTTTCAGGATGGGAGGATGAGGATGTGTTGATTGTTGGCTCCACTCAAGAACCACCCAGAAAGCGTAGGAAGGTGACAGACAAAGGTGTGTGTGTAGGTGCGCGCGCATCTGTGGGTGTTCTTGAGTATGTATGTGTGTGTGTGTGTGTGTGTGTGTGTGTGAAAGGGGACACAGACAGGTCACAGAGATTAGTTTGGTGGAAACATCACCTCACTAATTATCCATTCACATGGGGGTGCCTTTAAACCCTCCCCTCTCCTTCTCTCATCCAATCAGAGCAGTGCGTGTGGAGGGCTGCCCGCTCCAGTGGCGCCGCCCCTACTTACTTCCGGCCAATGGGCAGGTTCCTGGACGGAGGACTGCTGGCCAATAACCCCACGTTAGACGCCATGACAGAGATCCACCAGTACAACAAGGCTCTGAGGGCAGAGGTGGGACTCCTCCTGTCTCCTCCTGTCTCCTCGTCTCCTCTCCTCGTCTCCTCTCCTCTCACTCTGGCCCTGTTCCAATATTGAACCCTCTCCCCCTGTGTTCTCTCTAAACTCAGGGACGCAATGAGGATATCCAGAAGTTAGCTGTAGTGGTCTCTCTGGGAACAGGTAACACTTATATGCGCGTCTTTCACACACACACACCCTCATCCACACACACACACACACACACACACCCTCATCCACACACACACACACACACACACACCCTCATCCACACACACACACACACACACACACACACACCCTCATCCACACACACACACACACACACACCCTCATCCACACACACACACACACACACACTCATCCACGCCCGCCCTCCCCTCAGGTAAGCCCCCCCAGGTGGTGGTGAACTCTGTGGACGTGTTCAGACCCTCCAACCCCCTGGAGCTGGCCAAGAGCTTCGTAGGAGCCAAGGAGCTGGGCAAGATGCTGGTGGACTGTGTGAGTGGAGGAGGGAGGGAGGGAGGGAGGGAGGGAGGGAGGGAGGGAGGGAGGGAGGGAGGGAGGGAGGGAGGGAGGGAGGGAGGGAGGGAGGGAGGGAGGGAGGGAGGGAGGGAGAGAGGGAGAGAGGGAGGGAGGGAGGGAGGGAGGGAGGGAGGGAGGGAGGGAGGGAGGGAGGGAGGGAGGGAGGGAGGGAGGGAGGGAGAGAGGGAGAGAGGGAGAGGGATGGAGAGAGGGAGAGGGATGGAGGGAGGGAGGGAGGGAGGGAGGGAGGGAGGGAGGGAGGGAGGGAGGGAGGGAGGGAGGGAGGGAGGGAGGGAGGGAGGGAGGGAGGGAGGGAGAGGGATGGAGGGTGTCATTAATCAGTCCCTCTCTTTGTGTGTCTCTCAGTGTACAGACTCAGATGGGTGTGCAGTGGACAGAGCCAGAGCCTGGTGTGAGATGACTGATACACACTACCACAGGTACACACACACACACTACCACAGGTACACACACACACACTACCACAGGTACACACACACACACTACCACAGGTACACACACACACACTACCACAGGTACACACACACACACTACCACAGGTACACACACACACACTACCACAGGTACACACATACACTACCACAGGTACACACACATACACTACCACAGGTACACACGCTACCACATGTATATACAAACATGCAACTTTCCTTATTTCATCCCTCCATTTTTCTCTCACCTCTCTGCCCTCCATGCCCCCCTCCCCCCATCTCCTCCTTCCTCTCCTCCCTCCTCCCATCTCCTCTCCTCCTTCCTCTCCTCCCTCCTCCCATCTCCTCTCCTCCTTCCTCTCCTCCCTCCTCACCTCCCATCCTCTCCTTCTCTCCCCCCCCCCAGACTGAGTCCTCAGCTGTCTCAGGAGGTGATGCTGGATGAGGTCAGTGATGCAGTGCTGGTGGACATGTTGTGGGAGACCCAGATGTACCTGTTCCAGCAGAGAGACAGCATCCGCTCTCTGGCCCTACAGCTCCTCATGGACTGAGGGAGGGAGGGTAGTAGAGTGATAGATTAAGTGATCAGACTCAAACAGAAGAACCTTGGTAAGGTAGACCGGGGAGAGGTCATAGGTCAGGGATGAAGTACCAAAACTGTGGATTGTTTTGTTTAATGATCTTAATGTGGTTGCCCTTGACAACAACTCACTTAGTTATCACCTAAACTGCTACCCATGTCAACTGGATTTAAATACTTGAACTATTTCTGAACACTGTGCACTATATCATGAATGAATGAACTTAACAAAAACATTTTTTGTTGTTGTATAACCTATTGTTTTGTTTTTGGACTCTGTGTAAGAAGGATGTCAGTATATCTCGTATAATATTAATAAAAGAGGGTAACATTTACTGTGTTTGCAGACGCATGATTTCACCTCCAAACCCAGGTCCGCAGGTTTCACTAAACGTGGTTATTTTGTCAATGTGTCAAAACCCAGAAATGTGTGTGTTGATACCAACCACTCCTACGGTGTGTGTGCATATGTTTGTCGTCTAAAGTTACACACAAACTATGAACTTATTTCAAACATGGAATTAATTCATGAAATCCAGGATAAAAAATATATCACAAATTGTGATCATGTAGCCATCACTCATTTTGGTGGTTTTTTCGGTCCTGTGGCTCATCCCACTTTAGAATTATCTTGTGGAATTCTGGCACATTCTCTTTCCACCGAATCGAGAAGTTCCATCAGAGCCTGACTAACGTTCCGTTTGGAATCCCCAGCTTTCCCTCCTGGCAGCCTTCAGATCAACGAGGGTGCAGTGTCCTGACTGTCCACAAGATGGCAGAATCCACTGCTTCCAACACAGGCCTCTTTCCCCTCGTGTTTTGTTATCGCTTTTTGTTCACAGCTTTGATCCTCGTCCACTTGTCCCCTGCTTCGTCTCTCATCCATCTATCTTCCTCATCTCTCTATCTTCTTCATCTCTCTATCTTCCTCATCTCTCTATCTTCTTCATCTCTCTATCTTCCTCATCTCTCTATCTTCTTCATCTCTCTATCTTCCTCATCTCTCTATCTTCTTCATCTCTCTATCTTCCTCATCTCTCTATCTTCCTCATCTCTCTATCTTCTTCATATCTCTATCTTCCTCATCTCTCTATCTTCCTCGTCTGTTTATCTTCCTCATTTCTATCTTCCTCTCTTCTCTCTCTTCCTCTCTTCTCTATCTTCCTCTCTTCTCTATCTTCCTCTCTTCTCTCTTCCTCTCTTCTCTCTCTTCCTCTCTGATATTAGTGATGGTGTAGTTCTGTCCAGATGATTTAGATGAGGTGATGTTCTCCTTGTACCAGGTGTATGTCTGCACTGGTGGGTTAGCATCACTGCTGCAGGTCAGAGTCACTGAACTGCCCTCCACTACTTCACCAGAGGGACTGACTGACACTGATATATTTCTTGGAGCATCTAGTGGATAAAGAAGCAGAGTGGATTGACTCTTATTTCATAGAAAGTGTAGCAATTGATTTTCCATCCCTGAACGTCACCAGGGTCATATTTCCAACTGACAGGGGTCATACTTCAAATAGACTGTTGAGGTTCAAAGAATCTGTGTACATTAACACATTTGCTTTTGAAAACAAGGCGTCACACTGTTCACACATATCACTTAATTAAAGTGGTTATTTAACACTAGAAAACGTTCCTTGAACTTTTAGTATTTAAAAAAACAATTTTTAAAAGCTATTATAGAGATGGATTTAATGAGACTTGCAGTGAACGTTCAGGGTCACAGAAGAAGAATTGGTTCTTCCTCGTTGGTTTTCAGCCTGACGGAGCCAAAACCCCACCTATCTACGTCACAGCCACCTACCTACGTCACAGCCACCTACCTACGTCAGATCACAGACGGTTTATATAACTTGCAGTCTGTTACTCAGCTGGTATAATGCCAAGACAAATTAATTTACACATCAAATACTCAGAGACTGCAAGTCTGCAGTTGATTTAGCGGGTTGTTGCTAAATTCAATAAATTCGAGGGGGCGTAGCTTCAGCTCCTTCAGGCGACACGCCCCCCCAGTCTCAAGCAGAGAAGGCTGCTGATTTTCTCACGATTTCAAAGCTTAATTTAACACACTTGTCTGTGTTTTTTTTCATTTGAATTTGGATGGGTAGTTAACAACACATTCGTCTGTGGTGTGATAAACTTAAAACTTATTTTCAGTTCTGCTTTACAGCATCATTAAGTATCAAAGTGCAACCATGTAAAAAGGTACGCTATTTGGAGGTGCTTTGAAACATAAATACTGTAGTAAGAGTTGTTATCATGGTAGTGATGTGTGGTAACACAGCAGTTAGACCCAGACTCACACACTGCAGGAGAGCGGAGATCCTCATGGCCTTCTACAGAACAGGAGTAGCTGTCCTGATAGTTACTGGAGACAGAGAGCTGTTGGGATGAAGCCTGTTGTACATGTTGTCCATTCTTGTACCAGATGTAGGAGGGGTTACCAGTCAGAGGACAGGTGGAGCTACAGGTCAGGGTCACCCTCTGTCCCTCCATCACTGTGGACGGAGTCACCTCCACCTGAAGACCTGGGGTCAGAAACAACAGCAGTCATCTAACAGTGATACAAGCCCTGTCCTCAGGTCACAAAGTCAGAGTCTCAGTACAGAACAATGTTCAGCACCACCCCTGTCAGTGACAGCAGAGACTAGTGAGTGACACACTCCAGCTACTGTTTGCTTCTGAGCTCCACACTTAGATCAGCTGCAGTTAGAACACATCAGGAATAAATGAGTTGTAGACAGCTGGGAGATACTGTAGGAGCTTGATAAAGGTTTCTATATTAATGTTTTAAAACAACTAAACAGTAACATTAGGAATAGACAGAGACAGTAGAGTAACACAGAGAGTATACGTGTACCTGTTACAGAGAGAGTGACTCCTGGTTTACCAGTATATATCCCACTTAGTTGGTCTGTTATAAACCTGAACTTGTACTCAGCAGTGTCTCTCTCTCTCAGGTCTGTGATCGTCAGGGTTGCTTCACTCTTGTTATCCCCACGGTACTGCACACGACCTGCATACTCTGGATCCAGACTCAGGTCCACAGTATCAGACTTGGTAAACCAGAATGTTGTATTGACTGTGTGACCACCCGGGTAAGTATAGGAGCAGGAGAGGTCCACTGATGAGCCTCTCAAGGCACAGAAACTCTGGAGGGTGTAAGTCACTCTCCTGTCCTGTCCTGACCCACTCTCCTGTCCTGACCCCACTGCAACACAGTCACACATCACCAGCACATTAGAGGAAGCACAAACCTGCTGGCTCACATGCAGCGCTAGCAGAGGTGGTTCAGAGTGTTAGGTTAGCTCCCTCAGGTGAGGGAAGGGCTTTAGCTCAGTGTGCTAACACTGTCTCATCAGACCTGCTGACATGACAGGTTTTAACCCTGCCAGTTGATCACAAGACTGCTGGTGTTGCTAGTGTCAGAACTTCTTAGAAGTGTGAATGGGAGTGTTCACACCTTGATGAAGTAGCTGAGTTTAGAGGAAAGGAGACTACAGAAGAGAGGTGTAACAACATAGACCAGGGGTTTGGACCGGCCCTCTGAACAATGCCAGAGACTCTTTTGTTTTAATCAGATCATATATGTATTTGATAATGAAGGTTGGCTTTCAAACAAAAATGTCCCTTAGTTATTACCTATTAAAATGTCCCTTAGTTATTAACTAATATTATTAAGGTAAACTAATTATTTGTTATATTCACACACCAACAGAATGGTAGGCTACATTCAACATCGTGATCGTGATTGAGCAAGTGCACGCGAGCCAGCAAGAAAATTCACAAAATGGCCAAACGGTTAGCAAAAAGAAAGGTAGATTCAGAATGCAGGGTGTTTAACCAAGGGTGGACAAGTGATTTGTTTTTGTTCAATGCAAAGAAATGGCTGTTTGTCTCATTTGTCAAGAAACCGTGTCTGTTTTCAAAGAATATAATCTGCGCCGACACTATGAAACCCACAGAGACAAGTGAGTTTACAAGGCCAATTTGGCCAAATGAGAGCAGACAAATTGTCGAAGCTAAAAAGTAGACTATTAGCTCAGCAGAATACGTGTATACGCCAAACCCAGTTGAACCAGTCATCGGTTCGAGCCAACTTTCAGGTAGCTAAACTGATTGCAACCAGCGGTAGGCCATTCAGTGATGGTGAGTTCGTCAAGAACTGTATAAATGCTGTTGCGGAAGAGGTGTGCCCCGATAAGAAAGACGTCTTAAATGTGGTAAGTCTGTCCGCAAGTACAATGATTCGATGTGTTTGCAATGGCACTGGATGAGAGCAATGACGTGCAGGACATAACACAGCTGCTCATTTTTCTTCGCGGAGTTGGCTCAAACTTTGAAGTATCCGATACGGTGGCCCTGAAGTGCCACACCCCCTAATATGAGTACATCCCCCAAATGAAAATACCCCCCCCCCCCCCCCAATACGAGTCAACTCCCCCCAAATCGGATGACTTGTTCACCTCCCCCCAATACAAAAACGCGCTCCCCCAAATGGAAAACGACATTACATTAACTCAAAAACACATTACATTAACTCTGAACGGAAAGGGTAGGTACAACACTTTAGCGCTGATCGGATGCAGTAGGCTACTGACAAGAAATAAGAAATTGATCGACTGGTACAAAATGCAATAGCCTGACAGAGTTACGTTCACCAGGACATTAGGACAAGTGTACCCAACGATGGGGGAGTTGGATGTAGACTGGTCTAAGTTGGCCAGCATCACCAAAAACGAAAGTATCTCCGAAAAATTATGCACCGGGTGCACACTGCAAAATAAGTTTTAAAAAAAAAACTGAAAAGATACCGCAAAATATTTTTCTGGCTACGCCCCTGACTTAAACACAAGCAGTTCCAAGCCTAATTCTCCGAGCTAGAGTCTGCTGACGGAGATGTGCTTTACCTTATACCACACTGAAGTCCGACTCAGCCGGGGCAGAGTTTTGAGGCGATTTTATAAGCTGCTACCCGAAATCAACGCCTTTCTTCTGACAAAGTGCAAAACGGTCCCAGAACTGATCGACACAGAATGGAAATGGGACCTCGTCTTTTTTTTTATGTGACAGAAATATTGAATGGCCTTAACTTGCAGCTCCAAGGCAAGGTGAAACTACAACCCGGTATCATACTGAAATTCGACACTCAATCATGCATTTGCTCTGAACATTTCACCCAAGACAGTTATTTTTTGTATTTTATAACCCGTCATAAAATACAGTTGTGGTTGGGTCTGTGATGTAGCATCCGCCTGATAGAATAACAAACACCTGTTGTCTGTACGCCATCTTTGTCAGTTGGCTATAAACTCTGTCCTTTCACTTTCATGCCTCAGAGAGATTTAGCTCCTACCGCTGTGTGTGCACCTGTACGTCAACTCTTCAATCAGCTAACGGACATTGATCAGTATTGTCTAATACTCATGAACCCAGAACTTGAACTGAAAGTCACACAATTCCAGTGGAGTCAAACAAAACGTTCTTCCAGACTAGTAAAAGAAAGGAGTGACTAGGGAATAGATATGATACTGAATGAGTGACTAAACAAGTTCAATTGAGTATCTTCATTTGATTTCCTATTTTTACTCCACGTCTACATTTGAATGAAATGCAAGTTGACCACACAACCACTAGGTGACATATGGGAGCATGTTCTGGAACAGGACTGGAACGCATTACGGAACAGGACTGAGGAATATGTTCTAGAACAGGACTGGGGAGGTTAATTGATGTAATATGTATTTTGTGTGTCAATCACTTAAAGGGGCAATTGACCGTTTTTGGGGGGGTATTTCACACTGTTCCTTAAGGTCTCCGAATAAGGTATGTAACATATTGGTTGGGAAAATGGCCCGGGGCTGTTCTATGCCCTCTGACCGATCCTCTGAAATGTTCCCGGGAAAAGACACTAGCTTTTCTCGTTTTATGGTATGCTCATTAATATTTAGATAAGCTGCGCGCTGATTGGTTGGTTATCAACGAGTGAAGCTGGGAGCAAAAACACAGCAGCACTCGCTGAAACACCGAAGTTGGAGACTTGAAATAAAAACGCGCAAATAAATCTATTGTGTCTACATAACACTGTTTTCAACAGATTGACTATATATCATTTGAAATGATAACATTACTTGTTTCCACTTCTGTTGTTGAAGCAAACTGGATTGACTTGGGTGGGTAGAACGTTAGGCTACAGCTTAGCAACCAAACCATATCATGATTCTACTCGGCTTCAGTTAGCTAGCTAGGCTAACTCTAGATATCTTGCTGTAAAATAACATGACAAAGATTTGGACAAACATGCATCGTGAATTGTAGATTTTCATTACACAGGTTATTTATTTGAATGAAACACAGTCAGGAACATGAATCAACGTTAGCCCCATTGCCAATAAACTAGGCTAAATTATCACACATTCTACCTATGTTCTTGGCCTTGCGTTAACTAGCAAGCTAAACTTGTTTACATGCCTACAGTCTAGGTGTTACTAGTACCAATTACTAGCAATGCTAACGTATCCTGTATCTAGAACCTGCCTTTCTCCAGTTCTTTCAAATAGATTATCTAGACAGCCAGACTGCTGTTCGTTTTCTGGCTATTTTTCGGAAGCTTCCCTTCTAATGCCGACTACAGCTAGTCTAGCTAGAGTCATATGATGTGTGTAGAAACGTATTTAGCTTTCTACCTGGTATGCCATATTATACAGGAAACGTTAGCATTGCTAATAACTGTTAGCACAACATGCAATGCATATTCAATGGATATTCAATATCCTTGTTATAATTCAAAACGTTTTTCTTTGTAATTCCTTATAAGTAGCCTACACAGAGCAGCACGCAGCTAAACTACTATCGAGATAGACGCTACCTCGGGATTGGCCTGGATGTCAATTCTGGGGCGTGACAAAGATACAGACCAGAGCCAATAAGAGGGCGATCACCCGTCCTACGTAGGACCAGTAGCTTTGTTGAAAAGCTAGCGTTTTACAGCCAAATTTTTTCTTTTTGAGATTTGAATAGGAAAGAGGTGTCACTGGACTTTGATATTCACGGTATGTTCAGTTTACCCACCGAACTGTCGTTATTCAACTATGATAAGGTAAAATCGGTTTTGCAGTCAATTGCCCCTTTAACAGTCTTGCAATTTAAACATGGATGATTTAACACTCACCCTCACAGACGACCCCGGCATCTTCACTGTGGTCACAGCCGTGTGAGCTAATGCCCCTATGTCTGCACTCTGTCAGGGAGGACTCTGACCCTGAACACCTGACATTGTTCAGCCAGATGGGCCCGCTGCCCTGGCCGAAGATGGCAGATGTTGGAGCAGACACGGCGCTGCCACAGCCCAGCTGTCTGCACACCACCTGGGCATCCGGCAGGTCCCAGCTGTCATCACACACCGTCCCCCACTGGTCCTGGTGGTAGATCTCCACTCTGCCAAAGCAGGCAGGTTTGTAACCGTAACCGTTGACCAATCTCAAAGGATCACCAGCTATAAAGTACAGACAGCAGCCCAGAGAAAGTTGCATTACGATCACATCGTTATACTTTACGTGTGTTCATTTCCTGTGTGCTTGTGCGAATGTCAATAAATTCAATGTTGACGGAACACTTTTTAAATCAATTATGCCGACCATTTATGAAAGATTGAATGAAAAATATACAAATCAGCACTTCTCGGGTGACATTTGAAAAAAGGGGGAATGAGAGAGATGAAGACATAGAGAGGTGAAAGATGATGAAGACTAAATAGAGAATAAAATAACATCCAAAAATAAATAATGTTAAATCCTCTCCTTTTACAGATACTGTCTGGAGGGTGTAAATCACTCCCCAGTACTGACCCAGCACCAGCACAAACCTACTGGCTCACATGCAGCGCTAGCAGAGGTGGTTCAGTGTGCAGCCTCGCATGAGACCTGGAGACTTGGGTCAGCTCTCTCAGGTCAAGACAAGGCTTTAGCTCAGTGGGCTAGCACTGTCTCGTCAGACATGCAGACAAGACTAGCTATGACTAGTCAATCAACCCTGTCAGTCAGTCACATGACCTCTCCTGTCATGAGTGTCAGTGTCTGTAGAAGTTGCTGGTTAGCAGAAAGGAAACTTCACAAGTGTCACTCAGCGAAGTATAAAAATATGATAACCATCAGATATGTGACAACAAGCAGACTGCAGAACCACAGAGAGCAGAACACAGTCGTGTCTAAATGTGTACACAGCAATGTGAACAGTGACTAAATGTGATATCTGTTAATAACAATTTGTATTGGAGTTCAGGTTATACTCACCATCTACCCTTAGACTTAGTCTGCTGAGCTAAGGCCTGGAGGCACAATGTAGAGTTAGAGGTCTAGAAATATTTGTTATAGATACCTGCCACAGAGCAGAGGAAGACCACAAACACACTTCCTGTAGTTCTCAACTCCATATCTGCATCAACACCCTGCAGTCTGACAGACACAACAGAGGTCAACAAAACACACTAATAACTGAATACTTGGTGTTCCTCTAATACAGAATACAGCCTCTCTAACATGCTGTTGAACCCCAGGACTCTGGAGGAGGGGCTTGGACTTCAGCCAATCATATGCAGAATGGGCAGGATTTACACTATTTTAGACTTTGCTATTGGTTGACATATTTAAACCTGACATAATGCATATTAAATAATGCCAAAACAGTGACTATAAGAGAGGTAGCAATTGTGTTTTTAAGATGCGTTCATGTCGATGGAACTTACCGAGAGGAAGGGAGGAGTGGGGTAGGTGGACTTCCTGGCAGTGTGATGTTCTGAACAGTGAGGGTGAAATCTGTCGTTGATTGTTCTAGGTATACTCAGAATAAACAGTAATGAACCATAGAGTATGGCTTCCTTCCTCTTTAGGAAGTTTACATGCTGTACAAAAATGACTGCTACGCTGTCAAGTTGGTTTCCATTTCCCGTGCTACGTTTACTTGCTGTCCAAGCTGTGGTTGATAGTTTAAAACAGGGTCCATCACACACACACAGTGCTCACGGGTTGGAGAGAGGGACAGATGGAGAGATGAGGGGAGAAAGAGAGATAAATAGAGAGAACGAATGAGTGTGTGTGTGTGTGTGTGAGAGAGAGAGGAAATAGAGAGACAGAGAAGAGAGGTTTGGTCAGTCTTGTGGCTGAAACACAGAGAGCAGGGACAAGCCCCCAGACTGCTGTCTAACCAGGAGGATGCTGTTCTGCCCCCTTTAGGCCACTTCTTACACTGCATGTGTGTGTGAGAGAGACGGGGAACTATATTTAGTCATTTAGCAGACAGGCTTATCCAGAGTGACTACAGGGAAAGAGAAACAAAGAAGGAAGATAAAAAGGAGAGACAGAGAGGGACAGAGCTAGAGGAAAAGAGAGGGGGTAGAGAGAAGGGGGAGAGAGGTAATGAAAGTGTGTAAGACAGTCAGTCTGTAACCATGGCTGCCCCCACCCCAGTGGAGGCACCATAGACTGTATATAAGATGGACGTAGTCATCATGACGTCACCCATTGGTTTGGGAAAGCCAGTTTTGAAGCCTCGATTATTCCGTTCCCTGGTCGCCATCTTTGTTTTTTGGAGCAAGAAGTGACCAGATTTGGACGAGAGGGCGGAGTTAGAAGGGAGTGAAGGGAGAAGCCAAGGACACGATGCACGCCCACCTCACTAACGGCCTTTCTCCTCAATGCCACTGGCTAGTAGACCTGTCAATCAAGCCATCAGTGAGGGTGAGAGAGAGAAAGAGGGAGAGAGAAAGAGGGAGAGAGTTGTGTCAGTCAGCCAGTCCATGGCTGCCACGCCCCCTTTGGAGTGACTGAGATGATAAACACAACACCTGGGTCATGGTGTCAAACACGCATTGTACTTGAAAATAGTATGTCAATCAAATACCAAATATATCAGATTTAAAAAATAAAATTTGGTGAAATATCTGTCTATTACATAATAAATTATGTAAAAATGTTATTTAATAGACAGACCTCAACAGAAGAGAGGTGTAACAACATAGACAGTACGGAGCACAAGTCTCAGTCCACCACCACAGTACACCGTACTTCAGCAATTATGATTTATTCTCAAATAAAAATGTCAATTTTCCTGAATACAAATATGAATTAAAGTTAAATTATTTCGTCTCAGTGTTAGATTGTCTTTTTCAACAATAAGTATCAAATGATAAACCTATTTGGTGATGGTAAAAGTAAACTTTTGGACCATAATTCTAATAAGGACTAAAGGACTCAAAGTTAAAGATAACCAAGGTTATAAATACCTGCCAGAGAGCAGAGGAAGACCACAAACACACTTCCTGAAGTTCTCAACTCCATAGCTGCATCACCACCCTGCGGTCTGACAGACACAACAGAGGTCAATAAAACACACTTATAACTGAACCCATGTCCTGGTGTTCCTCTAATACAGAATACACACTAATAACTGAACACTTGTCCTGGTGTTCCTCTAAGACAGAACACAGCCTCTCCAACATGCTTTAGAACCACAGGACTCTGGAGGAGGGGCTAGGACTTCAACCAATCCGATGCAGAATGGGCGGGATTTACATTATTTGAGACTTTGCTATTGGCTCTTTCGCACCAAACAAGCTATTAACAGTAAATTGAAAGTCCAGGGGGTATTCCCGGTAGAGGGTTCAACAAACTCTGATCCTAACCCTGAACTTTGAGTTGAGTTACTTTGAAGTGGGAATTTCAGAAAACTAGGTTTCAGAACAACTGAATGATTTAGTAAATTCAACTCGGAGTACGGCAACTCTGAGATTAGGGCGTGCATTAATTACGGTGACCAGAAGCATGACCCAGAAAAGAGGACACTTGGGTCCAAAAAGGAGGACAAAGGGTCAAAAAGAGGACATTCCCAAAAAGTTGTTGACCGGAGGGTATGGAGTAGCCTGGTCCTAACCAGACTCTGATACATTTCATTCTATTTTATTGACTCTGTCAGGGTACTGACATAGAACCCCTCCACTGGTTTCTTGGGCTCAGTGCCAGTGAATGACGCTCAACCTGTCTTCGTCATAGGTGTGATTGTAGTTGTTCTTGAGTATAAAAGGAATTGTGAAGCATTGTTCTGTGGATTCTTGATCTCCTCCAGAGACCTTCTCCTCAGCTCTGGCTTGTCCTACTCCTTCTTCCTCACCTCTTGCTTTCTATCTCTGGTTTACAATAATCATGGTAGAGTAGGTAAGAGTTAACCTTCATTGATTTCATTCATTTGCAATATGATTAAATGATGATTAAATGAAACTGTAATTCCTTTGGTATTGGCATTATTTGGTTAATGTTAATACATTGTTCAGTTTCCCATCTTCCTTCAAACCATAGGGGAATTAGTTTGGTTGTTTGGACAATATTGACCCCCTACAATCTTGAAATAGATTTGCTAAAACACGTTACAGGACGGTACATGGTGAATCATGTAAATTGTAGGAACAATAGCCAATTAAAATACTCATTAGATTTCTATTTGTTGGCAATGAAGAAGACCAAATACCAAATATAAAAATACCGGAGTCAGATGGCTGAGCGGTTAGGGATTCAGGCTAGTAATCTGAAGGTTGCTAGAACGATTCCCGGCTGTGCCAAATGACGTTGTGTCCTTGGGCAAGGCACTTCACCCTACTTGCCTCGGGGGGAATGTCCCTGTACTTACTGTAAGTCGCTCTGGATAAGAGCGTCTGCTAAATGACTAAATGTAAATGTAAATACAATTTCAATTATTTGTCTTTATTTCTGTGCGAAAAAGCATTTGGTCAAATCTGACTGAGTGTAACATTACCGATGAAACCCCAATTAATTAAGGCCTTAGAATGTTGCTAAAATAAATTACAGATTGTGACAGGAGATGGGGACGCTGTTTCGCGATTGTTGCGCAATACCGATCTAAATTTGCTCAATATGCAAATCCGTATTTCGCACACTGCACCTGAACCTTCATGAAAGCTGTCATGTCCCCGGCCTAGGCCAGACCAGGTTTTAGTCCATTTCTTCCAGGTCCTGTCGTCCATTCCACTTCTTCACTCCCTCCCGGTAACTCACCTCACCTGTGGCTCATTCCCTCATCAACACCACAGCTCTAAAACCCCGGATTGTCACCCACTACTCGCCAGTTTGTTGAATCACCGACACCCACGTCTGTATTCCTGGCTTTCCATGTTTTTTTTGGACCAGTCTATGCCTGTTCTTTGTGCTGACCCCCTTTGTTCTTGTTCCACCACCAGTTCACCGCTTCCAGTCCCACCGGTACCCCGCTTCACCATCCACCAGTACCCCTAACCGTTCTCCCTCAAATAAAAGTTCTGCGCACATCTTGGACTTTGTGTCGTGCGTTTGGGTCCTCAGGACAGCCCTGACAAAAGTAAACGCAAACACAGGAGTGATTGGAACTTGTAACCAGTATAGACTATGTATTATCTTCCTATTTATAGCAAACCTCGTGTCAACAGAATACAACATCAAACACATCTTTTTGCCGCCAAAATACATATCATATTTAAAAATATCACTAATACATGCAAAAACAATGAATACAATTGTGTTTTTAACATGCATTAACGTCACTGGAGGTTGTCTGGATGTATACTCTACACATTGTTTACTTTGGTAATATTACAAATGTATCCAGAGAGAGAGAGACAGAGAGAGAGAGAGAGAGAGAGAGAGACAGAGAGAGAGAGAGAGAGAGAGAGAGAGAGAGGGAGAGAGAGAGAGAGAGAGAGAGAGAGAGGTACGGCAGGAGAGAGAGAGAGAGGAAGGGCTCGAGATAGAGAGTGTATGAGAGAGAGAGAGAGAGATAGGTAGAGAAGGAGAGATTGAGAAGGGGAATGAGAGATATAAAATAAGGGAAAAAGAGAGGAGAGGCAGAGAGTTCTTTCAAGTGTGTCAGACAGCCAGTCCATG
Source organism: Hypomesus nipponensis (assembly GCF_054491055.1). Lineage (NCBI taxonomy): Eukaryota > Metazoa > Chordata > Actinopteri > Osmeriformes > Osmeridae > Hypomesus > Hypomesus nipponensis. Next base: position 2,947,753 of record NC_140381.1, on the reverse strand, counting down.
GCTGCCTCCCCCCCTGTGGAGTCACTGAGATGATAAACTCAACACCTGGGTCATGTCAAACACACCCAATACACACACAGTTTATTATTTATTATTATCAGAAGCTGGACACGAGAGGGGGAGGACAGAAATGGAGAGAGAGAGAGAGAGAGAGAGAGAGAGAGAGAGACAGAGAGAGACAGAGAGAGAAAGAGAGAGAGAGAGAGAGAGAGAGAGAGAGAGAGAGAGACAGAGAGAGACAGAGAGAGAGAGAGAGAGAGAGAGTGAGAAAGAGAGAAAGAGAGAGAGAGAGAGAGAGAGAGAGAGAGAGAGAGGCGGAGAGAGAGAGCCAGAGAGAGAGAGAGAGGGGGAGGGAGAGAGAGAGAGAGAGAGAGAGAGAGGGGGGGAGAGAGAGAGAGAGAGAAAGAGAGAGAGAGAGAGAGAGGGAGAGAGAGAGAGAGAGAGAGAGAGAGAGAGTGAGAAAGAGAGAAAGAGAGAGAGAGAGAGAGAGAGAGAGAGAGAGAGAGAGAGAGAGAGAGAGAGAGAGAGAGAGAGAGAGAGATACACAGAGAGAGAGGATGAGAGACACAGAAGCATCATGGATCCTAGTTCCTGTGTGAGTGCTTGGTGTGTCTCCCCTGGCTCCTCCTTCCTGAGGGGCTTCACTGTCTGAGTGTTCCGTCCTCCTGTCCTACAGCTCTCCCTGCTGGCGGCCTGGAGACATTACAGCCTCACACCCAGAGGGCCTTGAGCCAGTCCAGAACAGACATAAACCAAGATGACACATTACAAATCAAATGACCATGTTAATTTAATTTTTATTGATATATTTACTGTTTACAGATTCATTTTTTGCTTTTCAGTCAGCCAAACAATCTATCTTTCAATCTACAGTACAGCATGAATGTTGTGGTGTCGTTCATTGTACCACAGAAATACAACCCTGGTATTGTTAAGAACAGTAACAGGTAAATATACATTTTTATTAATAAGCAAAACAAATGTAACAAACAGCATCATAAAACAAAATCTATTTTGAACAAAAGACATCTCTGTCATTAAATCATTGTGTACCTCAATGCAGTTACCCTGGCTTCCAGCCCAACTTAGCCCGGCCCACAAAAAAAATTGGTCAGGATGTTGGGTCTGGAAGGGCTCATATATATATATGGTATCGGGGACAAGCTATATAAAACCAGGAGCTGGGTGGACCAATGAAATTGCCTGGGCGGGCTTTATACATGATGGACAGATGATCAACAGTAACGTAATCACACACGTCACGAAAGAGTGCTCGGGTTAAATTTGTTTTCAACAAACAACATATTATGTTCTCTGATTGGTTGTAGGTCTATCCAATCGAGCGAAGAGGCATTTGTTTTACAGGTTTGGTTGAAACACGCCCCATAGTCACAGCCCAACGGAGATTTATCAGACTCATATTCTGACTAGAATTATGAGTATGACAACGTCAGGCTACACAGGCTACGAAATTCAGGTGTCTCTCACAGCTCTCATATTGACAATAATAACAGACGCTATGTAAGTCCTTGGTCTCAGAGTCGTAGGGGAAGTGTAGAGCAGGAACAAAGTAGCACAGTCCTCTCTGTGAACATGTGACCTCTTGATCGCAGTAAAATGTTTTAACAACCAAGCTGTACCCTCTGTGTGTGTACGTGTGTGTGTGTGTGTGTGTGTGTGTGTGTAAGTGTGTGTGTGTAAGTGCGTGTGTGTGACAGAGTGTGTGTGTGTGTGTGTGTGTTTGTGTGTGTCAGAGTGTGTGTGTGTGTGTGTGTGTGTCAGAGTGTGTGTGTGTAAGTGTGTGTGTGTAAGTGTGTGTGTGTGTTTGTGTCAGAGTGTGTGTGTGTTCAGGTCCTGGCTCTGGTGACGGTGCTGTAGAGTACAGAGGGATCCTCGGTGGTCTGAACAGTGACTCTGAAGGTCAGAGAGACAGAAAACAGACATTACAAACCAGCACCAGCAGCTCTGGCTGCCCTGACACAGTGAACACCTCTCTGGCTCTAATAACACAAACTATAATAGTTTTGCCCTTCGAACTGTGACAGATGTAAGAGCAAGAAGGTCAAAGTTCAAGGAGCAATGTCATGACAAAGTTATATGTCCCAATTGTGTGCATATTGCATGCAACAGTAGTACGAACTTTGTGAGGGCAGCTGCAGTACATACTGAAAGAAAAAGTATGTTTGAGGCACAGGGAGAGTGTGCATTCCTGTTATAGCTCAGTCCTGCCTCCTGGTAAGTATATCATATATGTAATGACATGATATGCTCACCAGGGAGCAGGACTGAGATGGTTGAGCTTCACAGCAGCATACTGCACATCCTCTTCCTGGTTCTGGGGCTGCACTGATTGGATGGTGGAGTAGAAGGGGACGTCCTGGGTCTTGGAGCGAGAGAAGTCGACGGTGGTGTAGAGGACGTCATCCTGCTGGCCTGTGTGTGTGTCTCTGTGTGTGTCTGTGTGTGTGTGTCTGTGTGTGTGTCTGTGTGTGTGTCTGTGTTTGTGTCTGTGTGTGTCTGGACAGCAGGGACAGGGTTCAGGGTTGTGGCTGAGACGTTGTCATACACAAAACAGGAGTCCGCCTGGAGGAGAGAGAGAGTAAAAAGAGAAATACAAACATCATAAACAAAGTAGTCCAACCTCTTGCCTTTCTCTCATCCCAGAAGCTACACACAAAAACACACATGTGCACACACACACACCTGTCCATTGTCTACCGAGGGCCTGGGATCAGTAGAAAGTTTGGAAGCCTTCTTTCTCCTGTAAATGAATGGAAAAGAAAAATGTACAATTGTACTACCAACTACCACACTGTTTGCATAGATTAAACCCGACTTTGTAGTAATGAGGAAGCCAAACACAACTGTTCTTCTGTTTAGTAGTACATTCAGCTGTACCCAGTACAACTTTACATTTAAAGTCCCTTCCTTACCTGCAGAGGAGGCAGGCAGAGAGGAGGATGACGGCCAGGAGAACAGAGACTGTGGTTCCTGCTGCTGCAGCCTGAGCTGTTGAGATCCCTGAACAACACAACAGGGGAAACCAGGCCTGCACTGTACATCACATGGTGACAAAAACCTTTAGAATATAGTAAACCATGGTGGATATGTATTTATTTATATCATTTTCCTACCTGTCCTAATGATCAGAGTGATCTTTACAACAGAGGAGTTTGTAGCTCCTACTGTATTCCCAGCCTGACAGTAGTATCCTCCACTGTCCTCAGAGCTGATGTTAGTGATGGTGTAGTTCTGTCCAGATGATTTAGATGAGGTGATGTTCTCCTTGTACCAGGTGTATGTCTGCACTGGTGGGTTAGCATCACTGCTGCAGGTCAGAGTCACTGAACTGCCCTCCACTACTTCACCAGAGGGACTGACTGACACTGATACATTCCTTGGCTTATCTGGGGCAATATAGAGTATAGTAGTAATAAAGAGATGAACAGCTTGAAGTTAGAAGACAGGGTTGACTGAGGTCATTTATAAACTGTGGGAGTCTGAGTCTTACACATGACATTGAGAGTCTCTTCAGGAGAGCGGAGATGCTGGTGTTCTGTCACAGCACAGGAGTATCTGCCTGCATCCTCACTGCTGACTGGGTCCAGGTACAGGAGCTTCTGTTGGGTCTCTGACCTGGTTTGGTTGTTCTTGTACCAGATGTAGGAGGAGTTACCAGTCAGACGACAGGTGGAGCTACAGGTCAGGGTCACCCTCTGTCCCTCCATCACTGTGGACGGAGTCACTTCCACCTGAAGACCTGGGGTCAGAAACAACAGCAGTCATCTAACAGTGATACAAGTCCTGTTCTCAGGTCACAAGGTCAGAGTCTCAGTACAGAACAATGTTCAGCTTCAACTCAGCAGAGACTAGTGAGCAGAGGTGGCAGCACCTGGCAAAAATTCTGGAACCATCCGCTCTGACTCGTTCTTTAATACAGTCTATGCTCGATAGCGTTAGCAGTAATGAGTTGTTGAGAGGGGTGGTCAACGGTCTCTCCTGGGGCCGGGTTGGCTGTAGCTAGGAGATCACTGTGACTGACAGGTGCATTCACGTGTTGCAGTCAGCGTTTGAAGTTGTGCGTTATAGTCAACAGAGTAAACGGGCTGAAATTTTGGAGAAGTATGTTATCAACTTGTTCAATAGCAAGAAGAAATAAGGTGCTCAATAGTCCTACTCCTGAGTCGCAAGTGGTGGGGGCGGGGCCCTACCACTTTGAAAAGTGACATGCGTGCTCGCCATGTCCCGGCGGCCCTGCTAGTGAGGGACCCACTCCAGCTACTGTTGGCTTCTGAGCTCCACACTTAGATCAGATGCAGTTAGACCACATCAAGAATAAAGATGTTGTAGACACCTGGGACAGACAGGAGGTTGATAAAGGTTCTATATTAATGTTTTAAAATAACTGTCACGACCCCATCCCCTTGAGCATGTTTTCCCAGTCTGTGTTACGTTCCTGAACGTACCTCGTTCCGGTTGCCGGGCAACAAATGCAAGGCGGGAATTCCAGGATCCTGAATCTGCTCTCACCTGTTCATCAGCAGTCAACACACCTGGTCCTGATCATCATCACTACACTACTTAAGCTGTGGCCTGAAATCAAGTGCCTGCTGGATCGTTAGCCAAACTCGTATGTTGTGTTCCCGCCTAGATCGTGTGCAAGTCAGTCCCTGTTCGTTGTGCTCATTTATTCATTTTTTTCTTATCGGATTCCGCTTCCTCTGTTTCCGTGGAATTCCCTTCACTCCAGCCTGGCAACCAGAACTATTTACCACGTTGTTTCATCAAGACTCCTGTCCACCAGTATTCACGACCTGCACGTTCTTCACCACCGTCAGCCTCCCATCACCCGTCTACACGTCTGGCAATACCTCTTCCGTTATTTTCGTGTCTTCAATAAATACTCACCCTTTTCACCACCTACCTTGTCCTGGTCTGCGCTTGGGTTAAGAACCTGGGGATTGTGACAATAACTAAAGTGACATTCAGAATAGACACAGACAGAGTAACACAGAGAGTATAACTGTACCTGTTACAGAGAGAGTGACTCCTGGTTCACCAGTATGTTTCCCTCCTTGGTTTGTAACTCTAAATCTAACACGCTGAAAAAGATACTAAGAGAAAAATATCTAAAAATAACTTAAAAAATGAAGAAACTCAGATGGTGAGAAAGATGCTGCAGCTGCTGCCACTCAGGGTATGACGCAGGCCAGAGCTTGATAAAGGTTCTATGTTCATGTTTTAAAATAACTAAATAGCTACATTCAGAATAGACACAGACAGTAGAGTAACACAGAGAGTATAACTGTACCTGTTACAGAGACAGTGACTCCTGGTTCACCAGCCCATTTCCCTTCTGGTTGGTTTGTTATAAACCTGAACTTGTACTCAGCAGTGTCTCTCTCTCTCAGGTCTGTGATCGTCAGGGTTGCTTCACTCTTGTTATCCCCACGGTACTGCACACGACCTGCATACTCTGGGTCTAGACTCAGGTCCTCTGTACCTTCACCATCCTTCCATGTGGTAAACCAGAATGTTTTAGTGACTGTACCACTGGGGTAAGTATAGGAGCAGGACAGGTCCACTGATGAGCCTCTCAAGGCACAGACTCTCTGGAGGGTGTAAGTCACTCCCCAGTCCTGACCCAGCACCACTGCAACACAGTCACACATCACCAGCACATTAGAGGAAGCACAAACCTACTGGCTCACATGCAGCGCTAGCAGAGGTGGTTCAGTGTGCAGCCTCGCATGAGACCTGGAGACTTGGGTCAGCTCCCTCAGGTCAAGACAAGGCTTTAGCTCAGTGGGCTAGCACTGTCTCGTCAGACATGCAGACAAGACTAGCTATGACTAGTCAGTCAACCCTGTCAGTCAGTCACATGACCTCTCCTGTCATGAGTGTCAGTGTCTGGAAAAGTTGAAGTTTAGCAGAAAGGGAACTTTAAAAATGTCACTCAGGGAAGTACACTGCTCAAAAAAATTATGGGGAACACTAAAATAACACATCCTAGATCTGAATGAATGAAATAATCTTATTAAATGCTTTTTTTTAAATTCCATTGATAATTGATCATTCTTGAGTGATTTTGTTGTCAGCACATTCATCTATGTAAAGAAAAAAGTATTTAATAAGATAATTTCATTCATTCAGATCTAGGATGTGTTATTTTAGTGTTCCCTTAAATTTTTTGAGCAGTATATTAAGATACGGATAACCATCAGATAAGTGATAACAGCCAGACTGTGCAGCACCACAGAGAGCAGAACACAGTCGTGTTTTTGTCTACAACGTCTCAGTGTGTAAACAGCAATGTGAACAGTGACTAAATGTGATATCTGTTAATAACAGTTTGTGTTGGAGTTCAGGTCCGCTGCACCATCTACTTTAGACTTAGTCCATTGAGCTAAAGCCTGGAGGTACAATGTAGAGTTAGAGGTCTCAGAAATAATGGTCATAGATACCTGCGACAGAGCAGACGAAGACCACTAACACACTTCCTGTAGTTCTCAACTCCATACCTGCATCACCACTCTGCGGTCTGACGGACCAACAAACGTCAACAAAACACACTAATAACAAAACACACTGCTAACAAAACACACTGCTAATAACTTCTGAAAGATATGAATCAATAACTAATGTTTACGGTACTGCTGGACCTCCAATATCCAGCATCAAGATGCTTTCTCGCCCCAGAGATATGTGGGCAGGACTTCAAGAGTTGCTTCATGTAAATTGAATAAACTCAGGTCTGAGTAACAGTTCATTACTGTAAAATATTCATATAATTTTATGTTGATCATAAGTGTCCTTCATTTTCTGTAGTGAAAAACACCAGATCAACACGACTGACTGCTACAAAACTGATGTTTACCACGACCTGACAGAATCACAAGGACAGTTTAGGCTCTGAACACATACAACAATCAAAACATAACAGACTAAAATGTTATTTTATGACACTGTCTCAGATGTAATGATGTAAATACTTACATCTTGGAAGAATGGTATTGTGTGGATGAACTGGCACTGGCTCTTCCTAGCTGTGAACAGTGGAGTCTGTGATTGATGCTGGTAATCAGTAGCTAGGGGAAGAGATGCTAATGAAGATATCTTCCTCTATAGAACATTTACATAATGTACACAACTGACTGTACTCAACTGACCTCCACCCTCCTACCCACCCCACCACCATGACTACAGACGCTGTGATGATGCAGGCTGTGATGATGCAGGCTGTGATGATGCAGGCTGTGGTGATGCAGGCTGTGATGATGCAGGCTGTGGTGATGCAGGCTGTGGTGATGCAGGCTGTGGTGATGCAGGCTGTGATGATGCAGGCTGTGGTGATGCAGGCTGTGATGATGCAGGCTGTGGTGATGCAGGCTGTGGTGATGCAGGCTGTGATGATGCAGGCTGTGGTGATGCAGGCTGTGATGATGCAGGCTGTGGGTGAAACTGGAGTCAGGAGAGACCGAGAGAGGGAGAGATAAGGTAGGCTGGAGAGAGGGCGACAGAGTGAGAGAGTGTGTGTGGGCGTGTGTGTGTTTGTTTGTGTGTGTGTGTGGGTGTGTGTGTGTGTATGTGAACGAGTGTGTGAGAGAGAGTGTGGGTGAGTGAGAGAAAGAGACAGGGAGAGAGAGATCTTTAGTCTTTTTATAATCCCAAGTCAAGTGCTACGTTTACTTGCTGCCCAAGCTGTGGTTGATAGTTTAAAACAGGGTGTATCACACACAACATGTTGGAGAGAGGGACAGATGGAGAGATGAGGGGAGAAAGAGAGATAAACAGAGAGAAATAACGTGTGAGAGAGAGGGAGAAACAGAGAGACAGGAAAGAGAGGTGTGGTCAGTAATGAGGTTCTGGTCTTATGGCTAAAACACAGAGAGCAGAGACAAGCCCCCAGACTGCTGTCTAACCAGGATGATGCTGTTCTGCCCCCTGTAGGTAACTTCTAACACTGCATGTGTGTGTGAGAGAAGGGGGAACTATAGGGAGAGAGAGATAAAGAGAGAGAAAAAGAGATGCGAAGAGAGGTAGAGAGTTGTTTAAAGTGTGTCCGACAGCCAGTCCATGGCTGCCTCCCCCCTGTGGAGTCACTGAGATGATAAACTCAACACCTGGTTCATGGTGTCAAACACACCCTCTAATACACACAGTTTATTATGTATTATTATCAGAAGCTGGACAAGAGAGGGGAGGAGAGAGAGAGAGAGAGAGAGAGAGAGAGAGAGAGAGAGAGAGAGAGAGAGGGAGAGGGAGAGAGAGAGAGAGAGAGAGAGAGAGAGGGAGAGGGAGATAGATAGAGAGAGAGAGAGAGAGAGAGAGAGAGAGAGAGAGAGAGAGAGAGAGAGAGAGAGGATGAGAGACACAGAAGCATCATGGATCCTAGTTCCTGTGTGAGTGCTTGGTGTGTCTCCCCTGGCTCCTCCTTCCTGAGGGGCTCCACTGTCTGAGTGTTCCGTCCTCCTGCCCTACAGCTCCCCCTGCTGGCGGCCTGGAGACATTACAGTCTCACACCCAGAGGGCTGTGGGCTAGTCTAAACCAGTGGTTCTCAACCCTGGTCCTCAAGTACCCCCTGTCCTGCATGTTTTAGATATTTCCCTGTTCCAACACACCTGATTTAAATGAGTGGTCGTTAACAGGCTTCTGCATAACTAGATAACAACCCATTCATTTGAATCAGGTGTGTTGGAGCAGGGAAACATCTAAAACATGCAGGACAGGGGGTCCCTGAGGACCAGGGTTGAGAACCACTGGTCTAAACTGACAAGGAAGACGTTATTCCTTCCACAATTCTAGCAACAAATGACTTTCCATTTAGGGCACAAGGGGATTATGTTTTTCCTAACATGACTGGAGGTTAAAAGGGGGAGATTTCCTGATACAGCACCTGTCCACCTGATCCTGTCAAGATGCAGAGGAAGGAAGGTATGTTTTCAACAATAATGATGCTAAATAAATACAAAATGATCATGAAAAGGATTATAACTGACATCTTTTACTGTTTACAAAAACATATTGTGCCGAGTGCAACACTTAATCACACGAGATAAATTGTTAAATCAATTAATCAATCAATCAATCTTACTGTACAGTTTGAACGTTGAGGTGTCAACCGTTACACAATAAAAAATACAACTGTGGTATTACAATGTGGTTTAACCCTCAGCGTAAACAAAGCAATACAAAAATATTTTCAAAATATATACAGTATTATTTCAACCTTTCAAAACATTTATTTTCTTTTACGTTTTTTTCACACACACAACATGATACCAAAAGGTTTTATAGTTTTGTCACAATTTTTTAAAATACTTTCTTCAAGCTTTAAAAAATCTTTAGAAAGTTTTTGGTATATAATCAACAGTATATATTATTTTTTTATTTTTTTTAAGTGATACAGTAAAAAGGGTTTAAAACAGCTATGCAGTAATATATAATGTGTAGTTGGTCCATGTGTGTTTACTGTGTGTGTGCATATATACATGTGTTAACAGTGTGTGCGTGTGTGTGTGTGTGTGTGTATGTGTTTGTGTGTGTCAGAGTGTGCGTGCGTGTGTGTCAGAGTGTGTGTGTGTTCAGGTCCTGGCTCTGGTGACGGTGCTGTAGAGTACAGAGGGATCCTCGGTGGTCTGAACAGTGACTCTGAAGGTCAGAGAGACAGAAGATGTCACAACCTTAAACACATCATACAACACATGCAGTACTGTATACTAGACATAATGTGTACACAATCCTGTTCCATGTGATGTAATGACATGATATGCTCACCGGGGGCCAGGATTGGGCCGGTTGAACTTCACAGCAGCGTACTGCACATCCTCTTCCTGGTTCTGGGGCTGCACTGATTGGATGGTGGAGTAGAGGGGGACGTCCTGGGTCTTGGAGCGAAAGAAGTCGACGCTGGCGTAGAGGACGTCATCCTGCTGGCCTGTGTGTGTGTCTGTGTGTGTGTCTGTGTGTGTGTGTGTGTGTGTCTGGACAGCAGGGACAGGGTTCAGGGCGAAGGCTGAGACGTTGTCATACACAGGACCAGAGTCACCCTGAAGGAGAGAGACACAAATGGATAATACAACCAGATAATACAAAAACACACACAGATGCACACAGGTGTTTTACTATCCTAGTGAGGACTGACAATTTACCCATTCAAAATGGTGTCATCCCTAAACTGTAACCCCTAATCGTAACCCTCTAATCTTATCCCTAAACATGATTTTAACCATAACTCTAATTCTAACCGTAATCCTAAACCCACAACAAAATCCCTAGAAATATCACTTGAAGTTACAAGGCCCAAGAAAATATATTTTTCTTCGTTTATCATCCTTGTGGGGATGCACACCAGAACACTAACACACACACAAACACACACACACACACCTGTTCGTTATATGCTGGTTGTCTGGAAGCAGAGGATGGTTTTAAATTCTTCTTCTTCCTGTTGATGAATTAATGAATCTATTAATCATTAATATTTACTTTACGACTTTTACAGATGGTCACTCAGGATTCACATTTACTCAGCTCTATAAGGAACTGAGCACCAATACATATTTATTTTAAATATATTTTGAGACATTTCAATTTTTAACAATATTTTCCAGTCCCTTCCTCACCTGCAGAGGATGCAGGCAGAGAGGAGGATGACGGCCAGGAGGACAGAGACTGTGGTTCCTGCTGCTGCAGCCTGAGCTGTTGAGATCCCTGAACAACACAACAGCAGCTTACCAGTTTTTTTTATTATTTTCTTTCGTTAAACAATGAAAGGATTTAGTATGTTGATGTGAAAACATACAGTTGAGCTGTATGTGAATACTACAACATACATATCTGCACAAATATGATTGAATCTGTATTATAAAAAGTGATGGGTGGCTTAAACCTTTCAATAAAGGATGTCATACTATACTGTACATTATTTACAAGGTGGCGAAAGTAAACCATATTGTCTTAATGCCTGAACTATTGGTAGCTTTAAAAAAGAGATTGCCAAGATGAAATGGTATCTTACCTGTCAGAAGAGTGATCATTACAACAGAGGAGTTTGTAGCTCCTACTGTATTCCCAGCCTGACAGTAGTATCCTCCACTGTCCTCAGAGCTGATGTTAGTGATGGTGTAGCTCTGTCCAGATGATTTAGATGAGGTGATGTTCTCCTTGTACCAGGTGTATGTCTGCACTGGTGGGTTAGCATCACTGCTGCAGGTCAGAGTCACTGAACTGCCCTCCACTACTTCACCAGAGGGACTGACTGACACTGATATATTTCTTGGGGCATCTAGTGGATAAAGAAGCAGAGTGGATTGACTCTTATTTCATAGAAGGTGTAGCAATTGATTTTCCATCCCTGAACGTCACCAGGGTCAAATTTCCAACTGACGGGTCATACTTCAAATAGACTGTTGAGCTTCAATGAATCTGTGTACATGAACACATTTGCTTGTGAAAACAAGGCGTCACACTGTTCACACCTATCACTGCAATTTTAAAATGGTTATTTAACACTAGAAAACGTTCATTTAACTTGTTAGTGTTTAAAAAGGTACCCTCTTGTACGATAGACCTATATAAACACTCCTGGTGTTACATTAACACTATAAAATATGCTTCGTATCACCTGTAAACATGTATATGTATTCTACATACTTTATAAAAACTATTATAGAGATGGATTTAGTGAGACATACAGTGAACGTTCAGGACCACAGAAGAAGAGTTGGTTCTTCCTCGTTGGTTTTCAGCCTCACCAACATCATTCTGAGCCCTACACCAATACTGTCCACCGTCCTCAGAGCTGATGTTAGTGATGGTGTAGTTCTGTCCAGATGATTTAGATGAGGTGATGTTCTCCTTGTACCAGGTGTATGTCTGCACTGGTGGGTTAGCATCACTGCTGCAGGTCAGAGTCACTGAACTGCCCTCCACTACTTCACCAGAGGGACTGACTGACACTGATATATTCCTTGGCTTGTCTGAAATATGTCATGTAGGCATAGAGATATGTCAAATCTGAGAATAACAAATAAAACATAGATTGTGTTGATGTATTTGTCCAAACGTAGAACTGATTGTGTGTTATACTTACATAAAACATTCATCAGAACTCCATGTGAACTATTGTCACCAACATCATTCTGAGCCCTACACCAATACTGTCCACCGTCCTCAGAGCTGATGTTAGTGATGGTGTAGTTCTGTCCAGATGATTTAGATGAGGTGATGTTCTCCTTGTACCAGGTGTATGTCTGCACTGGTGGGTTAGCATCACTGCTGCAGGTCAGAGTCACTGAACCGCCCTCCACTACTGCACCATAGGGGCTGACTGACACTGATAAATTCCTTGGCTTATCTGGGGCAATATAGAGTATAGTAGTAATAAAGAGATGAACAGCTTGAAGTTAGAAGACAGGGTTGACTGAGGTCATTTATAAACTCTGGGAGTCTGAGTCTTACACATGACATTGAGAGTCTCTTCAGGAGAGCGGAGATGCTGCTGTTCTGTCACAGCACAGGAGTATCTGCCCGCATCCTCACTGCTGACTGGGTCCAGGTACAGGAGCTTCTGTTGGGTCTCTCTGTTGGTCACCAGTTGTCCGTTCCTGAACCAGGAGGTGCTGAGACTCACTGAACACTTGGTCTCGCATGTCAGTGACACTTTACCTCCCTCGGTTACAGATCTCTGATCAATCTCCACCTTGATGTCTGATGATAACAACACATTTACATTTACATGTATTCATTTAGCAGACGCTTTTATCCAAAGCGACTTCCAAGAGAGCTTAAGAAAATGCATAGGTCACTGATAATAACAACAAACATTGCAAGTAGCCAAAACATGAAGCACACATTGTGAACAACCAAAATAAGTGCCAAAGGGAAGAACCACAAGAGCATGTAGTTAAGCAAGTTACAATTAAACAACATGAACCGCTATAAGTGCAAGTGTACCTGTGGAAAAACAGCAACATTAAAAACTATATAAAGATTGTTGCAGCAGATGCATTGTTCCAGCTGATACCTGCCGATATCTGCTGGAAGCTGCTGTTTGTGGTGCTAATCTAATGTGTTTGTGTATAAATTACCTGTAACAGTCAGCTGCACTCCAGGAGAGCCAGAATACCTCCCACCTTTATCTGTTATCATTCTGAACTTGTATTCAGCTGAGTCAGTCTCTATCAGGCCTGTGATTTTCAGGGTGTGATGGTTCACCTTACGTTCAAGGTATTGAATACGATATGTGTACCAATAATCATCTTTCAGGTCACTGACTGTTTCCCCTTTAAACCAGAATGTATTGGTGATCTTATGGTCACTAGGGTGTGTGTAGGTGCAGGAGATGTCCACTGATGAGCCTCTCAAGACACACACCCTCCTGGTGGAGTAATTCACACTCCAGCAGTTCTGACCAGAAACACCTGAAAGATGTCACCATATAAACATGAACTGTACAATTAAACATATTGTAACTGTATTTTTCAGCATGTACAGTATAATGTGAGCCAGGACCGATGAACCCCTGCAAAACGGATCAGCTTTGTGTACAAAACATTTTCTGACATGAGTGCACCATGTCCTGTATCCTGGGTGATACTAAAAAAACACTTACTTTACGTTTGAAGTGAGTCAAACATGATTAAATTATAAATTAACTGATTAACAGAACTCTTCCTGAACTACAAGACTGAGATGTAATCCAGACTCACACACTGCAAGAGAGGGGAGGTCCTCATGGCCTTTTACTGCACAGGAGTAGCTGTTGACATCATCACTGTAGACATATTTACTGTACTCATTCCTGGTTTCTCCTTGCAGGTATTGGTTGTTCTGGTACCAGGTGTAGACAGAGCCAGTCAGAGTACAGGTGGAGCTACAGGTCAGGGTCTTACCATTGTATCTTCTTGTTACCGTCACCTGCAGAGCTAGGTAAGGAAGTGAGGAGAGCAGCTGTTAGTTTACCCTGGTTCACTCAAGCTAGGAACCCTGAAATGATAAACTGTTCCTACAAGACTGTGGTACCTGTGACTGAGAGAGAGATTCCTTGTGAGACATACGTCCATTCTGAATAGTATGTTTTAAATCTGAAGTAGTAGGATTCTGAGTCAGTCTCTCTCAGGTCTGTGATCGTCAGAGTGCAGTCTCTGTCCTTATCCCCACCGTACTGCACACGACCTGCATACTCTGGTTGGTCCTGGATGTTGTTGGTGTATCCTTGACCAGACTTCCATTTACACCACTCTGTTTTAGTGACTGTGAGACCTCTGGGGTAAGTATAGGAGCAGGACAGGTCCACTGATGAGCCTCTCAAGGCACAGACTCTCTGGAGGGGGTAAGTCACTCCCCAGCCAGGCTGACCCAGCACCACTGCAACACAGTCACACATCACCAGCACATGAGAGGAAGCACAAACCTACCCAAGTCTCAGTCCACCACCACAATACACCGTACTTCAGCAATTATGAACACCTTTGTGTTAGGCAAAATACACAACATTTCTCAACAATAAAATATATAATTTTCATGAATACAAATACATTAACATATATTAAATGAATTTGTCTCAGTGTTAGTTAATGTGTTTTTCAAAAATGAGTATCAACTTGTTTACATAATTTGATTGATAAATCTAGTTGGTGATGGTTAGACTTTTGAATCATCATTCAAATATGGACTAAGGTTAAAGGTCAAAGATAAACAGGTCATAGATACCTGCCACAGAGCAGAGGAAGACCACAAACACACTTCCTGTAGTTCTCAACTCCATAGCTGCATCACCACCCTGCGGTCTGACAGACACAACAGAGGTCAACAAAACACACTAATAACTAAATACTTGTCCTGGTGTTCCTCTAATACAGAATCCAGCCTCTTGCTATGATTGCCGCCAATCAGATGAAAAGTGGGCGGGATTTACACCACCAACCTACAACGTTACGTTTTTGGATGTTAAGCTTTCAGCATTATGCTTTTTGTTCACCCAGCACAGCATACAAAAGTTCATTTAAATATTATAGCGTAAGTATTAAATTATATGAATATTATAAAAGCATTGAACACAACTCATTTTACATTAGCAACTTAAAACATGAAATGCAACTTCTTCACCATCCTTACAGATGTCAAAGTGTTTCCCTCTCCAGAACCAGCACACGAAAAAGAACACAAACATGACAACATAAACGATGACAAAAAATATAATGATCTAAAATACATATAATTTTAAGACACTGTGACGTCTCTGTCACT